>NW_026083026.1:0-283524 GCF_020184175.1 Aphis gossypii
TTAATGGATATTAATATTGTTTAAACATTATGTTATTATTAATTGGATTACCTATAGACTTATGTGAAACTATTGTGAGTAACGTATCATATAGAAATAACACATCCAAAAGTAAAATATATTGTTATAATAAAAACATTGCTATTGTATGAAATAATTGTGAAATTAAAAAATAATAATTTATAACAGGTATACCTACAGAATTAAAGTTTTTAATTACCTATCGAGAAATTATTTACATGTAATTTAAATTTTGGAATTGAAAAATAAGTAAAATGTAGGTAATTCTTACCATAACTGACACCTGATTATTAGCAAGCGCTAGTACTTTACGCCACTCTTCTAAATTTGTTCTAAATTTGGCCCTATGACCAATCATAGGTATAATGTCTTTCAACATATCATCGGTTAAAAGTGAAAATCATGATAAATCTATTCCGTGATCTGACAATAATATATAAAAAGAAATAAGCAAATTAGCAAATAAGCAAATAGGTATCAACCATTTTCAATTTTTATAAGCCAGACTTGGGCAACATTCCTAGTACTTTTCTTTCAAAGTATTTAATAAGTATTTAATATTTAATTTTTTATTTTATAGTAATCTTATATTAATTTATTCATAAATATTGAATTGAAAAAATAAATGATTTAATTAGTATGAACTATTATTTGTTACTGAAATCTATTAAAAAAATATTCTAAAAGTATTTGGAATACTTTTTGTGAAGCAAATTAGCAAATAAGTAAATAGGAATTAACAATATTCAATTAATATAAGCTGGATAAATCTATTCCACATGGCACATACGTATATAAATTTTCATTAGTAGGGCTCGGATTTATATGTATTTATGAAACCAAAATATGTATTTATGCTACCGAAATATGTACATAAATATGTGCTAAAAATCTCAAAATATGTATTTTACTAATATGATTTATTTATTTAGGTATATTTAATTATATAATATATACATTTGAGTTCCAAATGAAACAAATTGAATTGTAAATAGTAAAATTATTTGAAAAAGGTATTATAAATTATAAAATATAAATAAAAAAAGCTAAAAAAAAATTAAAATATTAATTATCTTGATTACAATTTATGATAACATGCATTTTTAAATTTTCAATCGTTATCTAACGTTTATCGAGGTCATAAATATCGGTAAAATACGATTGCGCTCATTTTACCTTTTTCATAATACGATTGCTCGTAAAACTTCATGCGACGTTGCCAAATTAGGCATAATTTAATTTAGTGGTTGTATTAAAAATTGAGTTTTTAATAATACTCTAATAAATATAATAATATAATACACGAACAAATCATAAAATACATATAAAAAATACCCTAATATGTTAATTAATGTATACCATCAATAGTCAAAAAATAAAACGAGATTATAATATTATTTTTACAATTTCTTAGGCTTATAAAGCTGGCTAATTTCACTTAAATAAATAATTAATTTGTCAGGGGTCTTATTATTTTTATAATTGTTATATAAACTTATAGTTTTATTATTGAGTAGTTTATCTTTTTTTGCCATTTTATTGATAGAACCTTTTTGGACGATCGAATACAATTTTGTTAGACGAATTAAAACAGAAATGACTACTGGAACTGCAGGATGACACGCATAAAACTGTCCGTAAAAAGTACGATGAAAACTTTCCGGACCATTTGTAGTTCTTAAATTAAAAGTGAAAATGTAAATTTTAGTAAGAAAAAAAAATTTCTTCATTTAGATAGTATATTATTATCTTACCTAGGATTTAGTGATGGTTCACCACTCCACACATCTGGAGGAAATATACTGTCGAGTGAAACAAATGTTTGCAAAACGTAATCAGAAAATATTGTTCCATTTTCCTGATCAGGACAAATACTAATTAATTCCATGAAGGCGTCCTCAACTTCATTTGGTGGTAAAAAAATTAATCCAGAGAACATTTTGATCCATTTCCCAAAATCATCATTTTTCAAGTATAGTAATCTTAATTGCGAATGTCCACTTATCTAAATTATCAAACTCCTATTATCAAACTTTTAGGTAAGAACATTAATGTGAAATATCACAAGTTAAAAATCCTAATATCTCGCAAATATCGAGAAATGAATAAATAAATATCGCATTTATCAATTGCTTTATCATAGTCCATAACCAATATCAGCCGTATCGATTCAATTATAAAAAAAAAAAAACAAATCAATTATAGGTACATATAACTGAAATTATCTCTCTGACAGGCTTGGGAATCTACACGTTTATTATTTTTATTGTAGATTAAATTTATTTTATTTAGATTTAGATTTATTATGAACTTACTTTACTCCATAAACATTGACCGTAATGGAAACGATAACCAATTAATGTAACTTCAGGAAATATATTGATAGCTGCTTCGTTTGCGCCTTTCTCAAAATCCAAGTGTAATTTTTTTACAATTAAAAGCATAAATTATTTAAAAACCTCCAAATTACCTCATAAGTGTTTTTAGTTTTGTTTTTTAAAAAAAAATACACCAAAGGTAAATAAAAACCATTTTTTATACTATGAATGGTGTACATTTGTAAAAAAAATTTTGGAGCGTAGTCAAAAGTCCCATCAGCGAAATACTCATTGCAATTATTTATCATAAAACTCAAATTCTCCTGAGTCGTTAAACAGACAAAATCATCAGTGTCCGGAGTATAAACAAAATTTTGATTTTTATACATATACGATGAATTATTTTTCATTTCCTTTAATTGTAAAAATACATGATCTATAGATTTTGGAAATTCGGGAAACAATTTTTTACGTTCAATGTACATTGTTTTTCTTATGGCCTTAATATTTTTATATTCAGTTTCTGCAGCCTGCAGGACACTTTAATAATTCAGTTCTTATGAGTTTTAAGGGTCTTGTAGATATGGATTCAGAAGCTTTTTGCTTGCATTTTTCTCTTAAAACCTAAATAATAGTTGAGGTTTATGTGTGGATAAAAATAATTATAACAATTTTTAAATACCTGTAGCTCAATATTGTCTTCTTTTTCATGTTTGTGATCGCCATTTGTTGATAGAACTTTGTAATTTGATTTTGTTAGTATAGAAGCTGAACACATTTTTCTAGTACATCTCCATTTCATCAAATTATCTTTTCGTTTATTAATTAAACGATATTTAAATTCTTCTACCACGAGTAAAGTTTTTTTTCTTTCGGATAAAATTACATGTACTTCGTTAACTGGTTCCATGATGATAAATGATATTATTACAGCAGATATTAGTAGGTAACTCAACTACATACATTTGAGTATATGGTGAAAATTCAAAATTACGATAAAAGATGAGATAATCAGATAAATACGACATTAGTTATCTTAGAATTTGTATCATCGTATTATTAAGTTTGACAACATTGCACACTCGTGTAATTGTATTATTCGTATTTAACACGCGCAATCGTAAACCAAAAGGGTACGCGCGCAATAGTAATGCGCGCAATCGTATGCTACCCATAAATATCGAACATTTGTTATTACAAATATTTTGTACTTTTGGAAACATGGGAAATAAAATTGTTTGTATTGAAAAATACAGTCGTACCTATATATAATAAATAACTATTAATAAATCACATATGAACAAATTGTTAAAATATGAAGGAAAAAATAGAACTATTGAGAAATATGTAAAAATATGTACTTATGGCAAAATATGTAAAATAAAATATAGTTCATTTAATTGGAAATCCATTGAAACGAATTTATCACTTGCCTAAATTAATTTATCAAGTCACAGTAAAAATATGTATTTACATATAAATCCGAGCTCTATTCATTAGGTACCACCAATGAATAGGTAATTTAATGCCTTAGGACTAAGCCACACTAGAGTGAAAACGTGCGTTTATAGATAAATACTCACTCAACGTTATTATCTAAATAGGTACCAGCTACTTATTTTATTTACCATAAAGTATAAAGTGTCTTACCTTTGAATACATCAATGTAGGATTCCAATCCCCAAGCTGAAAGCATGTCTTTGACATCAGAATCGGCCATTTTATTTTATATGTATAATGTATACAGGGTGATTCTTTTAAGTGGGTACACTAATTATCTCGAAAAGTATTAACTTTTTTTGAATTTTTTTTTTTTTAAACTTCTATGTTTATGTTTTTCTAAAACCGTATAATATTTTAATTTTTTTTACCCTTATATTTATTGGTGAAACCACTATCAACTTTTGATTTTCAAATGGTAACATATCATAAAAATATTATGAATTAATAATCCCATTTTTATTGTAAATTTACGGGTTAAAATATTTATTTTTCGTTAATTGGTTCGCGAGATACAACTCCTCAAAGTATTGGTGGTTTTCAAAATGTTTTCAATAATATTGTAAAGACCAGAAGCTAGTCATAAATTTGATATCGTTGAACCCAATAGGTTAATAGGTATCAAAATAAATAACAATTAATTAATGATTACCATTGTACTTTAAATCCTAATTATTTATCAACTTATCGACTAATTGGACATACCAAATTACCCAAGAGTGATATATGAAAAACTGGAAATATATTATGACAAATTTATTTTAATCACAATTTCACAGATAATTATTAAAAAATTAAAATCATAGAGTATAATTAAAATGGTACCACCACGACACCACATAATTATATCTTATAACCACTAATGACTAAGGTATACCTTGATAAGTCCGTGACTGGTTAATGGTTATATGATTATAATATTATACAGAAAGTAAAATATATTAAATACTTATATTTAGGCACAGATATATAAAAATACTAGATAGACGACTCCCTATTCCTACAATGTAAAAATTATGAAGCCTACAAAATGGCGGAAATTCTCTTATCTAAGAGGTGAATGTTTACAAAATATATGTTATGATAAAGTGATAAACCGTAATAATGTTATGGCGGGAAACAAAACTATTAAAAATGTATTAATAATATGTAATTATAATAAATATAATTATATTAGTATTTTTATATATCTGTGGTTATTTATTAATATTATTACACCATGATTAAAGATATGTTTAACACAAAATAATATTGTACGCCATGATATTGCATACTTAGAATATGATAAGGGTCTTAATTCGAATTTCAAATGATAACAAAATTTTTTATTTCTAAAAAAAAAAGGAATTCGAACTCTTTAAATGAAAAGGAAACTTAACATCAAATTGTTTTGATAGTTTCCATCACAATTCACAATGGTATATTGGTTTTGGTATTTTCGTAAGATATAAGTATATAATTAATGATAACTTGAATAAGATGAACAATTTATTAATACAATAATTTATGATTTTATTAATAAACTATAACCTACAATCATAACATTTTATTATTTTAATACACCTTTGGAATATATGTATACCTATTTAAAATTATCCACATACCTACATATTCACACATATGTACACATAGTAAAAACAATGAATAACAAAAAAATATAATAAAAATCAATAGGTACCTATTTTATAATATATACATATATATGTACAATGTACATACATTTACATAAAAAATATATACTAGGTATAATAAACATCAAAATCTATTAAAAATAAATTATTGTGTTTGAGATCTTATAAAATTGTCCATAATACAATTTGAACAAAATAATTTTATATTTATCTTGTAGTTTGAACGATTAATAAATATATAAAACATACTTAATAGCTATAAAACTTAGTAAATAATAAACTTATAAATAATTACATAGTAAATGATACATTTTTTTTTTTTTTAATAACATAATATAATACCTGTATGCTGAATTAAATTTCAGATGGTGTATGACAAATTGAAGGGTCTCATTACTCATTTGTAAAATCTCTTCAGAGGCGCACATAAAGCTACCTAAGAAATTATTTTATACACCTTATGATACAACTAATAGAAATCTAAAAATGTAATTAAATTCATATAACATGAGGTGACTTCAGCCATATTGAAAATATTATTTTCACAATTTAACATTATTTTATTAACTATATTTTTACAATACAATATTAATTTTTAATTTTACTTTAACTTGTATAGTAGGCATACATACATATAACTGACATGTCTTATTTTTATAATTTACCTTTTCATAGGTTTATTATTATTATTTTTTTTTTTAACTATTTCACATTAGTTTTGAGTTAACTGTAACAAGTCAATAATTTTAATTTTAAATATACATAAAATAGTACCTAACTATAAGTTAACATCTAGCATACTGTATTTTTTAAATGCATACTAATTGTACAACTTTTTTTCACTTATTTTACTTAATTCAAATTTGTAAATCCTACATATTACCCAATATTATATATATAATATTACAAACCACTTAGGTAAATAATTTCAAATTATTTAAAAGTGAAAGACAACGAATAGCTGAATATTTCAAGTTTAAATTTATATAATGTTTTATTTTAAGATTATTTTAATAATATAATTATGAATATTATTAAAAAACAATAAGGTAATATATAGGAAAACAGCTTACCTATTTCAATATATCATGACTGAAATCACCCCATTTTATATTACATTATTATGAATCACTATAAAAGGCATTTGTATAGCAGGTTATCTACCAATTTACTAGAAGTGATCAACCACAGTATTAAGATATGTAAATATACATTGTACAATGTACATATTAGGTATGAAATACATTTCATCATTAATATTATTAAGATATATTTTTTTAGGATCATAAAATCAAATAAGAATCCATTTAAAAATACATTCTTCACTTCGTTCAGAATCTAATACACAGTTCACCATAATTGACTATTGCAATGATATAAAAATTCTATTTCAATTAAAAGTTAAAACAATTAGGCGTTCTTAGATATATCTTAATTCGGGCTACATGGCAACATTATTATAATACATTATAGTTATTGGCTTAAATTGAGAAGTATGTAATAATTAATAACTATAATAATTAATAGGTAAATAATAAAGGAGTAGAAGTGAAATTGATTGACTTTATTACTACTACTATTAAATAAATGCACAGGTATCTGTGGTGAATATTTATAAAATTTGATAGAGTCCCTGCTAGACAAATGCCCTTTAAAATTGTACCATAATTTAAAAGCTCAGGACTATGATAAGTCTATTCCAATTTAAATCATACAGTCAAATCAAAATATTCGTAATGCAAAAATGCAAAATATGAGTTAAGATCATAACATGTATTCAATAAATAGAAGCAAACTCAACTTAACCCCTAACTAAAAAAATACAGTAAAATTTAAAAGTGGGACTAATAATATTTATTTTGATTTAGTAGGTGGTAATACCTAAATAGCTAACAACACCAATCAAACAGAAGGAACTATTCAGTTGCAAAACACTAAATACAATATACATAGTTTAAAATAAAAATATTTTTATGATACCTAAACATTAGGATTAAGACATACCTACCTAATATTATAACAAAGTGGTTATTTAAGGATAATATTTTATAATTCCATATATAATAATAAAGGTGAACAATCTATGATTTTTTGTTTTTTAATTTTTAAAGAAACGTACGATTTACCACACATTTATGATTGATTTGATGTTGTTAGCTAATTAACTTGATTGTATAATATTTGTTAAAATTAAAAAAAAAATACATTAGTATCTAAAATGTTCATTTAACATATTTTTAGTTTACTATATTATTGGAATTAGTTTTCTTCTGGAATGCATATTGTCAGACTTGATTTTTTAACTTCTTTGAAATTAACTTGAGTAGTTGAATATCTAATAAGTTAAGAAAGGATAAATATAACCAAATAATTTAACAGTAAAAAATATGTTTACATACTTAATTAATTTTATAGTATCTTCAACTATCAAAATTATGTATTGGAAACAATATTTTGATTTATCATCGTTCTCATTTGCAAATTTGGAGGTAGAAAGTTATGTGATTTCATTATTTATCTTTCAAACCATCTGACTAAGTATTTTTGTAGTAAATACGGATAATGTTAGTTCTTAATAATAATTACTATGCCAGAATGCAAAATTTGAATAAATGCAAATTAAAAGTACTTCTGAACAGAGAACATTATATTTTTAAGTATATTGTAGGTATAAATATATAGGCACCTCGCAGCCATCTTGTTGTGTCCGAGTAGATGGTAATAAGTAATAATAGGGTTAATAATATATTATGTTGTATTAGGTTTGTGCTATGGTGTCAGCTAATAATTTTTAGAATAAAACAACTTTTGTGTTATCAAACTTTGAATAACATTTGGTGGTGTAACTGAATGAACAAAACTGATTAAACTGAAAATAAAATTTAATTAAAAACTGTTAATATGTAATATTGTATATTGCATGCACAAATTAATGTATTAATCAAATTTATTTTTCTACCTATACATTTTATTTATTTAAAAAAAACTTACCAATAAATTGTATGTACAAATGTTGTGCTTTCCAAGTGGTAGGTATTATCAAATTTACGCCACACTTAATAATATAGATCATAAATTACGATGTCATCAATGGAAATTTTTCGACAAACTTAATTATTCAAAAACTATTGCGTTAAGTACTTCAGTATATTATTATGTTATTAAAGAAATTTAAACTGTTAGTATACTTAACGGTATAACGTATAAAACATACAATAATTAGTTTAATTACTAATTACATCATACATTTAAATCATTTAATATTTAATTATTTAAGTAATAAGTAATAACTAATAAGCACTATGCAGCTGGCCACATGGTTTATAATAATTACAAATTACAATTTACTTTTTACTTTGAACTTAATAGTTCCAGTTTATCACAACTGATTGGTTTTCCACGAGGTTTTCCATTAATATTATCATTTATCATTAATTAATTAATATCATATATTTTAATCAATGATATTATTGTCATAAATAATGATAAAGGTATCGCCAAAGTTTTGGTAATATTATTATTATTGTATGGTAATAATAGGTATATGCGTCGTAATGATGTCATAATGTTGTCATGTAATGAAAACAATGGAGGGGATTCGATGCGAACAGCCAAGGTCAACAAAACGTAGCTTTTATGGTCAAATTAGCATATTATATATACATTTAATATATATATATATAGGTTTAATAAGACATTCAATTAATCAGGTACAAAGTACAACAGTTATCAATACTGTTACTTATTAGGTCGTACGGTATCGAATTTATCAATTATAGCTCCTGGACTTTACAAATGAAGACATGATGTATAAACAATGCCGCATTTACCGACTATAACACCTCCTTCAACGGCTTCAACCACCAATACTTTGAGGAGTTGTATCTCGCGAACCAATCAACGAAAAATAAAATTTTTAACGCGTAAATTTACAATAAAAATGGGATTATTAATTCATAATATTTTTATGATATGTTACCATTTGAAAATCAAAAGTTGATAGTGGTTTCACCAATAAATATAAGGGTAAAAAAAATTAAAATATTATACGGTTTTAGAAAAACATAAACATAGAAGTTTTAAAAAAAAAAAATTCAAAAAAAGTTAATACTTTTCGAGATAATTAGTGTACCCACTTAAAAGAATCACCCTGTATATTAAAATAACACTTAAAATAAAAAAATAAAAATAAAAAAATCGAAAAAATGTCAATAGAGTTGTTACTCGTAAGAACAATCGTTAGAAAATAATAAGGCAATTTTGGAATAACGCATGTCTCATAGTGAGCGCTGAGCGGGTCGCCACAATGCTGCAACGAAATTATAGATCGAGTTGCAGCGATTACAGTAAAATTGTGATATCAGTGAAACTGTTGGATAGGTTTTACCAAACAACCGGTTATTTTTATCTAACATTTAGTAGGTATTACCAAACGGTTTGGTAGTATTAGAATAACATCTAGTTAATGTAAAATATTTAAATCATATTCAATGCTATTTAAATCTAGTAATAATAGCAAAATATTAATGTTACATTTAATGATAATTTGGTAGAAAATACAAAGTTGTTTTTTCATGATTACTAAATCTTTTGGTTGTATTTTTAACTTAGTATCTGTTACAGAAAATTTGCTATTATATATACGAATCATGTTAAATTTACAAAACAGTTGTTAACAAAATTATTCCTGTCAAAACTCCAGTACACTTTTTTAAAAATAACAATATTTATAGTTATTATAAGTATATTTTGGCTGTAACAACCATAAAACAATTTACAAAACTGTTTTGTTGTATACAACCAAGTTATTTTTTTCCGTGTAAGCCGTAAAGGTTATTACTTATTTCAAATATCTATAAAAAATAATTTGAGCATAGCGACTATCAGTGAAATATCACGTATAAATGTATAACATAAAGTGATTTTCGAAAATTTTAAATTACATATGGGTACCACTGTATAGATTATAATGTTCAGACCACGGCCTTATGAACTAAGCTGATAACATTATCTTAGCTATTATGCAGGACTGGTCATGGTATGGTTGGAGGGTGTGGGGGGTCGAAATGTAATACAACAGGCGGAGTGCGGGGGGATACTTTTGGAACTAATAATAATGTCATCTAGTTTCATAAGTATCCACTAAAACAGCGCTAGTAATGCAAAAAGGAAAATATCCCCTCAAATTCCGCCTGTTGTAAAACATTCATAGATATTCTCTAATATCTATGAAAACATTTCGTAACCACAATGGGTATATATACATTTTATTATTTAACTGTAGGATTATTGTATGTATGTATGTATGTATTATAATCTGTCATCTGTAGTACAATCATTGTACAAATTTTAAAATTTTCAATTACCAATCTAAATAACTGGTGAAATTTTCAAGTATCTACGACTTATACTTTTTGAATTATAACAAATATTTAAAATCGTTTGACTCGTTTGAGGATAAAATATCGTTAGCGTTACACGATTTCGTAAAAATTTAAAACTCAAACGCTAATAACATTTTTCCTCTAATGACGCTTCCAAGTTTTCTCTATAGCTATTTGAAGGAAAACTTAGTGTTTAATTTTTTAATCTTACATATAATAACAAACAATTTAATGCATTTTCAACTCCAAAATAATTTGCAAATATTCATGGTTTTGACGAATTTTTGTCAATATTTGAACTTCAAATGCTAATAAAAAAAAATTGTGCCTATGTATTCTTATAATTTTTTAATCACTATAAGAATAACTTATGAGGAACATTGTATTACATTTTCAAATATTTTGATAGGGGCAAAAAAATGTTATCGACACTTCAAAAATATATTTTTAGAAAAATTGAAAATTTCAGTTGTCTATAAATAGCTCAAAAAAAGTCAAAATATTTTAAAAATTAAATCACGTAAAGAAAACGCGAATCTTAATAACTGGTAAGATTTTCAAGTATCTACGACTTATACTTTTTGAATAATAACAAATATTTAAAATCGTTTGGGATAAATCGTTGTCGTTACGCTATTTCGTAAAAAATTAAAATTCAAACGCACATAAAATTTTTCCTATAATGATGTTATGAGTTTTCTCTATAGCTACTTGAAGGAAAACTTATGGAAAACTTAGTGTTAAAATTTTAATCCTTAGTTATGAACACAACAAATTTTATGATTTTTCAACTTCAAAATTACTTGCAAATTTTCGCGTTTTCGACAGATTTCGTAAAAAATTGAACTATAGACGCTTATAAAAAAAAATTGTGACTAACGATTTTTAATTTTTTTTAGCTACAATAAAAAGAACTCATAAGGAACCTAGTATTAAATTTTCAAAATTTTTTGGTCATCCAACAATTTTTTAAAGACACTTAAAAAAAAATTTCTCAAAAAAATCGAAAATTTTAGTGGTTTATAAATAACTAAAAAAAAGTCAATTTTTTTTGAAAATTTAACTATATACAGATACCACTGACATTAACATTTGGTGAACATTTCAAGTATTTTCAGTGATTAGTTTTTGAATTACAACCATAAAAAAATCGATTTGGTCGAAAACTGGTTTTGCGTAAAAATTGCCGTTTTTCCGTCATTTTTTTTTTGTTTTTCTCGATTTTTTTGAAAACTGTTGGAAAATGTTAAATGTATAATGCACCAAGGATATTCACTTTTACATCAGAAACCACCCCCATAGTTTGAAATTGGAGTATTATTTCGACTAGTTATGCTGTACTGAAGTGTGGCCCACCGTCGAATGGTGTTCAAATAAAAAAAACACAGTAATTTACTAGGTATAATATGTGCGGTTTTATTGAATAAAACACTATAGCCTGAATATTATATTATAAACTAAAAGATACTCTGATTAATTAAAAGATGCTCTGCTTAAAACAAACTCGTCGTTTGTTCACTCTTGACTTCGCTCGACTGACTGAAGACCACCGACCGGGCCGTCCGGGGCCTTCAGTATGTGCTGACCCAGCTATTTCGGTCACGTAGTCCATCGTGGGAATCGAAATGGTCACACACTCCTTTACCCTGAGTCAACACATTTGTATATGAGTTTATATGTAGCCTACAGTACATACATACACACTACATACTCACCCATATACAACAGTACACAGACACAAAAAAAAAAAACACACACATCATTGTAAAATCAATACATTCATCACTTCGTTCAGAATCTAAAAGAACACAGTATACATAATATATATCATTATTATAATATAGTATTTTATAATTACATAAAATATATTATTTTAATGTTACAAAATAGCTTATTGTATAAATGTTAAACAAAATGAACTTTTCTAGCTTTTACAGCTGAAAACTTTTCAATTAATGATTTTGTGTCCACACTTTGACATAACTGATGTTCAATTGAAATAATTGACATATTAGTCAATCTATCTTGATTCATAGTTGATCTAAGGTAGTTTTTGACTATTTTTAACTTTGAAAAAGATTTTTCTCCTGTAGCAACACTAACAGGCATTGTTAAATAAATGCGTAGAGCAATACACATGTTAGGAAAAAATGATGATAAGCCATTTGTTTGAATATAATTTAAAACATCATGGGAATTGTAATCTAATTTTAAATGAATTCTTAATGATATAATTTCTTCGTACAACTCAGGACCACTTATATCAGATTCATTAAGGACATTATCGGGAAGATGTATTTGTAAATCATTACAATGTTTGAGTAGTTCTTTATCAGACATATTTTGTATTAAATTCTTAATTGAATAAAATATTAAAAATATATCCGAATTTGTTCTAAGTAACTCAAATCTTTCATTAAGTGATGATAAAGTAGAATCTAAAATAGTATAGTAAAAGTTACATTTAAAACTATTTTGTGGATCAACAATGGGTTCATCTTCAGTTTCATAATCAAAATGTTTCTTTCTTTTCCTAAGTCTTTGTTCTATTGGAAATGTAGTGTCTCCGTTTACATCTAAAGATAACTTTTTTGACTTTGAGATAATATCTAAAAAATGTTCATCACTTCTTTTCTTTGTAAAGTATTCTTTTAAATTTTCAATCATCTCTAAAGCAATGCCAATATTTAATTTTGGGTCTTGAAACATTTTACTCACAATATTAATTTTTGATAATATTTTATACCATATTATTGTAGCACAAATAAATTTGAAGAATTTTATTTTTTTACACAACGACTGGGCTAGTAGTCGTGTGTTCATGTCCTCTGTCTCATCTTCGTTTATTTGAATTAAAGAATTATATATTTCTCCAAGCTGATATTTTAGAGGCTTTATTGATTCAATTCTACTTTCCCATCTAGTGTTTGATAAAGGTTTTAATGTTAAATTTGAAATATTTTTTTTGAGAATATTCCAACGTTTTGTTGACGCAGAGAAATATACATATAACTCTTGAACAATATAAAAAAATCAACAATTTCAAATGACATTTTAGCAGCATCATTTAAAACTAGATTAAGGGAATGTACAGAACAAGGCACAAAAAAAGCACGAGGATTTATCTGAAGAATTTTTTTCTGTACACCATTGTGCTTTCCTAGCATGTTCGCACCATTGTCGTAGCCTTGTCCTCTTAGGTCATTTATGTTTAATTTTAATTCAGCTAAAACATTTAATAAACAATCTGAAAGTCCTTTTCTTGTGGAATCATTAATGGGAACAAAACCCAAAAAATGTTCACAAATTACTGCTTCGTTCTTTTTGACAAATCTTACAACAATTGTCAATTGTTCTGAATGACTCACGTCTGGAGTACAATCAAGAATAATTGAAAAGTATTTTGATTCTTTCAATATGTCAATTATTTTTGATTTTATATTTTCTTCTATTAAAGCTATCAACTCATTTTGAATTTTATTTCCTAAATAATGAGCCTGTTTTGAATGACAATTTTGTGATTTTTCCATTCTACGCAAATGTTCCAACATCACATTATCAAATTTAGGTATCATTTCAGTAAGTTTTTAAAAATTATCATTGTCATGATGATAAAGTAAATTAGAACTTCCTCTAAAAGCCAAAGATTGTTGCGATAAAAATTGAATAATATAAATAATTCTCTCTAATACAGCACACCACCGTTTTTTTTCTAATTCATATATTCGTTGTTATATACAATCAATAGTTGTCCCTTTTTTTAGAGATAATGTTAATTTTGACCATTCTTGACAACAAGTTAAATGGTTATAACTTATGACTTAATTCATGTTTGGAAAGTAAAAAAGATAAATGCTGCCAGTCATTACACCCAGTAATAAATTGATTGCTTTGTTTTTTGTTAAATATTTTACAATAAAGACAATAAACACTATTATTAATAATAGAATATAATAACCAAGGTCAAATGATTTTTTCACTATTACTCATATTACGGTAATAGTAAATTTCAGAAAATTTTCTATTCATTTCATCTAAAGGAAAGTTATAATTTTTCACTTGAACAGGATGGTGCATTATTAAAATTTCTATACTTTTATTGTTCAAATGATCAGGCCATGTACCAGGATCATCAGATATCAAAATGTTTGCCACTAATAAATCATTCATGGACTCACCATTATCTTCTTTCTTACTTATATTTTTTTCTGATACCAATGAAGTGATTTCATTCGTGGACTCATCAACATCTTCTTTCACACTTATAATTCTGTGTGGTAACAATGAGGTATTACCTGTTGAAATATGGCAATATTCATATTATAATAATATAAAATACAGGTATAGGTATTTTATATAGGTACTATCAAACTGAACTAGGTTTATTAATTAGTACTGATTTAGCAAAAGTATGAAAAAATTACAAAACCTGATACATTTTCTTTTTGATAGATTAGAATACTGAATACCTCTCAAAAAAAAAAAAAAACAAACAAACAAACAAAAATTACTTAATTCTAACTTGTTTTTTTAAGTACAAACTACAAAAAGTAAAATTATTATACACAAATTAACATATCAAAAATAAATTTAATGAACTCCTCAAAAAGATGAAATGAAATATTAATTAAATTAAATTAAAATGTATACATCTAAATTTGCTACAACTCACTAGTATTTAATTAGTTTACAACTTGTATATTATGTGCTAAAAACCCCAAAAATATGCCCTAGTAACAATTTGCGTTTTAAACTCTAGAATTAAAGATTTTTATTCACAAGCAAAATCTTACCTAGATCGGCCAGATTAACTCTAGTTTCTGGGCTAGTATTTGAGAAAAAAATCATTAATTTTTTTAGTTTTGGAAAGCACATCCTCCAACTTCTGTGCTTTTTCTTGAGATATTTTTCGATAACCAGCACCACTTAATCGCTTGCGGTTCATAGTAAATTAAATTATAATGCAGAAACACATAAAAATACACAATATACGTAGGTAACGTAGACATAAAATATTAAAATAAGCACGAAAAACGTTAACGTTTACCTACACTTTAAGTCTTTAACAAACGAATAATGATTTTACATTTAACATAGATATTACGATCAGCGATCACTGAAAACACTGATGCACAGTACAAGAGTACACTGTATTAATAATTATTATATATTATATAAACATAAGACATGGTTATTGATTCATCGTGCTGTTTACTCGCTATCGAGAGCATCGAATACTAGTGTCTAGTGCTCGGCTTATCTTGGGTATTTCCCGTAGACAGACAACATTTTACAGATTTATTTTTAAGTTGTTTAAATAACTCGATACAGCATTACAGCAACTCTTTTGAAGCTATTGTAATTAGTACACAATGTCGCTAGTTACTATCCCGTTTTAAATTATTGTATTTATTTGTTATATTGTATTATGTTGTATATTTATTACGAATTGCATGTCAAAAAAATATTGATAGACGATAGAACCATACGATACCTACTAAATCCCTCAGCGTAAAAAATCAATATTCATTCCCAAAAACTTAGATACCTATTTAAATTTGCCGCCCCTGGAATATTACACTTTATGCCGCCCTTGTTTTTCGCACACCTAGTTTGCGCGGGCCTGATATAAATAATATAGTATAAAATGTCTTGGATTGACAAACCGTCTCCGCTCAGAATCGTTTTTCATATACAATGATAACATATTATCATTGCATTCAAATTTAATACCATCCATTATAGTAACCTACTTGTAACTTGCTGTAAGTACAGCAGAGCGACATCCACTTTCCCGCTTTTATTTCTTTAAAATTTGTGTTTTCCATAATTAATTTGATGATACTTTCAAAAAAAAGCCCTTTAACGTCATTTGGAAGTTATGATCAAAAACTTCAAAATTAATTTGTTATTCAAAAACGTTCCCAATATCAATAACTAACTAACTAACGAGTTGCGAACGCGTTGAGTGCATAGGAATACATAGAAAATATGCAATGATCAACATGTAACGCAGACGCAGACGTATAACATGAACATCCGTGGAATAATCATGGGCATCTCCCAAAACTACGACGCGCGCATCTACATCTCTTGAACTTTGTATAATATGTTTCACTTTTACTATGACGTCTCATAATGCATTATGTTTGATGCTTAGTATTTGTTTTTGACACTAAGATAGATAACTAGATAACAATGACTGGAGCGTGGACACCGCCGTAAAAACGCGAGAACAAAATATTGAAATACATTTAAACTTGACATTATTTTGGTATAAATAATTTGTTACCAAAATGTTTGCATTGATGTGGACATTCAGTGTACCTATATTATACAAAAAATAAAATAATAAATATTTTTTTTTATTTTATTTAGCAACCACATTTTACTTTTACTCTTAACAAATGAAGCTTGATTTCGTGGATTTAAACAAATGTTTTAATGAAATGAAAATACAGAATGTGTGTATTCCGTATGTTCCGCTATATCCGTAGGTAGGTATAGCGTGTACAACTGTAGAGTTCGTATATTGTTGATAGTTGATATGTCTATATATATTATAGGCATATTATCACCAATACATATTATAATATTATTTTATCATATTCATAATAAACAAAATATGTAATAATAATGTCATTAATATACTATTAATATTTTAAATAATTACCTACTATGATAGATCAAAATATTAATAATTTATCTAGTAATTTAGTAACAACTTTGTATGAATAGTATTATAATTAAAAATGTATAATATATACACCATGCTCAAGTTAAGAGGCAGCCACACCAACATTAATTGTTTTCTGTTAATCTCATGCATATTATAGAAAAAAGATATTCTAGCTGTATTTCGATGATTACGACTCCCTAGTTCAGTTTAGCACCTAGGTGCTATAGGTTATTACTTATTATATATTTTATAAGAAAGACTATTTCAGATGAACGGATAACACAAAATATGTTGGTGTGGTGAATACCTTAAGGTATAGGTAAAGGTCCATGACTTAAAACATAATATTTTACTTACATTTGCCCTCTGCTTCATTAAAATTCAAAACATCACGTATTTGATTTTTATTATTCAACAGCTCATCGTCTATAAGATGGCTAGGAACAGCCGGAATCCTACCACGTTTAGCATCCATATTCCATGAAGGACAAGTGGCAAATGAAATTATGAAATAAACATAATAATATAAAAATACAACATTTCTTTGCTGAATATAATATACATTTAATTTAACAATACACAAAACAACAATCAATAATATTGAATAATATCAAAAGTTAATTATAATAAAGGAAGGAACGTCGGTTCTCATTATTATTTTTAGTGTTTGAATTTATAAATACGCCAATACGTATTAATATAATATTGTGTTACGCATGGTATTACATAATAATATGTACGCTGTATAGAATAATGTTAGAGTATTATAAAATGGAGTACAATAAATTTGTATGTAAACAAAAAAAAAATAAATTAAAAAATATTGTGTTAAATCGGTAAGTCTTGTTCGTCATATTATTTATCTTCAAAATGATAATTAATAATAAATTATAATAAATGTCGTGGTTTTGTTATTGTTATATATATATATATATATATATATATAAGAGCGATCAGAGCAAGAAAATATGTGCATAATTGAATTTTCTTGTGGAATTACTTATTACAGATTTTATACAAATTGCTAAGTTGGTGGTACAAATCGGTACAAATTGTAGTACAATTTGTTGTGCTAAATCGATAGGCTAGGTTAGGTTCGTTATAATATTCATCTTCTAAATGATAATAATAATTTGTGTATATAAAAAAATATTTTTAATTTTATACCATAAAAATGTATATAATAATACATTGTATTAGACATTTTTTTATAACTGCACAAACTTATTCTCACTTCTGGATTGTACTAGGAAATTAAATTACGTACAAAATACAAACATTGTTTATGATACAGTACCCTGCATTTAAGTACACAGCCTGACAGACAAAAGGCACAAATTCACCTGTATAAGTAAACAAAAATTGTTAAAAGTTCATTTTTCAGCAACTGGGGTGCTGGTGTAACGTTACCCTGGCGCCCCAGTGGAAAATCGATTTTTCCGGGAGAAATACTTAGGTACAAATTCTGAAACTTATGGTACAAATCGGTACAAATTTTAGTACAATTAATGGTCATAAAAAAAATAAGAATTTAGTCAATGGGGTGCCAGGGTAACCCAGCTTTTAATTAAGTATTTTTTTATTATTATTTATATAATGAAACATTTCTATAAATTCTATTTACTAATTATCTTCATTAATTTATATTACCTTACCAATTTCACCATAAGAAGCTTTTTTAGATAAAATAAATAAATACATAGTTTAAAATCTGAAAAAGATACTATTTAATATGAATGAAAATAAAAAAAAAATAATAATACTTTTTAAGTCTTACTTCTTAAATAATACTTATTAAATACAATATAAAATAATTAAAGAAAATTGAAAACAGATTCTATTAAATGTGAATTAAAAATAAAACATATTAATATACTATTACTGCTTTGTGTATAAAACTAAATGTGGCTTGATTTTAGTCGTTTCGGGAACTCTCTTAATTCTTTTCTCCATATCATTATGAACTTCCCATCCATTTAAACGTAACACATATGTGACGTAATGATCGTATGCATAGCCTATTGCTCCAAGTATAAGAAGCTAAAACAGATAGAAATATCCAAAATTAGATTAAATATTTAAATTTTTTTGTATGATATAGGTAGTTAGTAATTTATTTCATAATTTATATTGAGGTGCAATGGAATATCCGTCAGCATATAGTTCTTTGTTTCGGTAAATATATCTGTTTCTATGAATATATGTTCTTTTAGTGTTATGGATACTTCTAATATGCCCTTACACTTCGTGTCCATGCAATTTGTTGATTTTCCAACAACATACAACTTTAAACTATCCTCTAAAAGTGTTAAGTCATGTTGTTTCGTATGTAATATTATTGTTAGGCTAGATATATTTTTTGAATTTGTACATTTTTTATTTGTGCATTAGGCGATGTTCTTCAGCTGATGGCAATTCTTTCAAAAAGCTAGTGGCAATAAAGTTAACATTACATCTAGCATCAATCAGTGAAATATCTGTTATTCCAGTATCTTCTTGGAAAATCTTACGAAGAAGTGATAAACGGCTTATATAAGTATTCCTTGAAACAGGTTCCGTAGCAAGTTTTTTACAGAACTTCAATAAATCATTGGTACTATTGTTCAAGTAATTCTTATACTTTTCGGTCTCATTGTATGCGATTGCAATTAACACAGTTATCGAATCAAATGGACATGTATTTTGAAACAGAAAACGTTTTTTGGAAATAGTAAGTGGTGTTTGAATGTTGCCATTTTTTAATAAGTTATTCTTGGAAGACCGCGTTGTAAGGCTTAACAAAATTCGATCTATTTCAGGAACTGGATCCATGTATTTTGTTAATCTAGGTTTTTTTTTTTTTTGTGGAATTATCAGATCATCATTTCCTTTACCTTTCCAGTTCTCGTAATTATTGAAAAAATTGTCGGTTTCAACATTTTCTTCAGATTCATCATTACTTTTTAATAAATCGTCAGTGTCGGATGAACTATAATCTGATCGATCACTTAATTCAGAGTTATCGACGTTATGGGAATTGTTAACGTATTGTTGTGAAGACATATTTCTTTGTTGAGCACTATGAAATAGTTAAGCATTACTTTCAATGTTTTTAAGATGACTAATTACAAACTTATCTACTGCCATGGGTTTTATATCGAATCGTAAAATTTGGTTTTTTAATTTATTAAAACTATATTCGAAGACTACTGAAGAGGCAATTTTGTGAAGTGATTTGAAAATTGGTTGCATCATACTGGTCCATAACGGAAAATCTTTACAAACGCGGAAAACATCATCTATTAGATACGGTATATATTAAGCCGACTTTCGATTACCAGTAAGAAAATTAAGTAAAATACTAAAGACAATATAATATAAATGCAATATTCTTTTAACAAAATATTGTTGTTTATCAACATTAAAACCTTTTAATAGAAACTATTTAAAACTTATAATACTATGTTTAACTTATATTTATATTAATGTAGGTATGCCTTACCTATAATAGAAGAATTGTGTTGACTTTTTTCTTTAATTTTATTTAAAAACGCGTCTATTGGTCCAATATTTTAATTTGGTGAGGTATTATTATCATCTTCGTCGTTCGATTCAAACACTTCATCAGCGTTATCATTAAATTAATTATTAATACACTTCATAGTATCTTCAACAGTATTTAACGTCACAGAATTTTAGGCCTCTTAATATTACAATGAACCACCTACCATACCTTTTTTCCCCGTATTATATTATCAACGTACCTATCGACCTGTGACCGCCCGAGTTAATATTGCCATTAAAATAATAGCGCGCTTGCGATTACGGCTATGTTACGCAACATATGATCCCCCCCGCCTGTGGAGAAAGCACCGTCGTCACCGTAGCACGCCGCCGTCGGCTCCTTTGCCGCGTCCGCCGGTGTTTTCGCCAAAGTGCTTTCTGTTCCCTAATTACCATTATTGTAAAAAATCCCGCAATACGCATACCCTGACCTTCCCTACTGCAACACAAATTGGACGATATCGGCCTAAGAGAACACCGTCACGCTGGTCCATTGTCCGTTTTTTTTTCTTGGCTGTTTAACACACAACCTCGTGTTCAGCGATTGTCAACTTTCTGTTTTTTTTTTAACTGTCGCAACACCCAAGATGATGGGCTAAATGACCACGTCGGGACCGTGCCGGGCGAAACTATCGTCATGATTTGAAACCGACGCCGATGGGCCATGTTGACCAAATGTATGTGGTCAACGGCCAGCCGGCCAGCCCCTCACAGCCGTCGGTTTCCAGAAACCTTATCAATCTCATCGTCAGTCCGCCAAGTCAACTCTAATAATCACCGTCATCGATCTGCGTAATGTACCAAAAATAATCCCCCCCCAAACCCCTCTGTTATTTTGTTAAAGTTATATATATATATCAAATGTTATTATGTAATGCACGTTGTGCGTGTCTCCTTTTTCCAGCTCTCTCCGTTCTTACCGTCCTACGTGATATGCCAGGCGGTAACCCAATGGTTGACGATCCAATAAATTAAATATTCATATTATATACTACTTTTCGTTGAACCTCGTGGGCCGTTTCGGTGGGTCACTGGGTCCAACGTAATTTTTCTAATATACATAAACCATGTGCCCCGTTAATATTATATTTCACCGCACTTGTCATGTGCCCCGTTAATATTATATTTCGCCGCACTTGTCATGTGCCTCGTTAACATTATATTTTACGCCAAATCTTTCAAAATCTTTTATTTGTACTCTCTCTAAAAAAATTATTATTATTTGTCCAATCCATCATGTAAAATACAACCACGTAATTACCTTAAATTCTATATTGTCATTAATTTATTTATTCTCTTTCCCCGCATAAATCTTAGAGCTTCATTGCTCCACGAGTGTATCAAAGCCTACGAGTTCCACCGACCGTAAGGCTAAGACTCGGTTCTTCAAATTAAGTCAATGTATCTGATGTCAACAGAAGACGCATTCCTCGAACATAGAATTCCTTCAGACTTTTGTCTTTTTTTATTAGCAAACATTTAAATCGACAGTAAATTTTGATCATATGTGCCACATCTAATCGGATGTAACATTTTGGAACTTCTCTTGTCTTATTACTTAATAAGAGAAAACATTTATTTGTGTATTTTCGAAGACTCCACCCATCACAAAATGCTCTAGTCAATGCTCCAAGAAGTGCCATTGAATAGTCACAAACGATTTCATTTGGACCGTTAACTATACAATTTTTCCATTGGGCAAGCCAATTTAAAATTGTTAAAGTGTCCTGTCTTTCAGAAAGCATATTTGTCACTGATATATGACCATAATTGGTAGAAAAAACAATTTCATATAAAAATATATAAGCTGAAGTCAAATTTAATGATGTACATTTTATTTTTTTAACGAGACCGCCTGTTGCATCAATGGATAATTTGTAGTATTGTTTACTTACATATTTATAGATTGTAATTTGGTGACCACTCCAGTAATGAACTACAAATGGATCCATACCAATCGTATGAATTGAGCCAGAGTATGAAGAATTATGCTTGAACTCGATTAGTGACTCAATAGCATTTTTCGTGGTAATTCCTAATTCTCGATCAACGTATTCTTGTTTGGTCTTGCGTAGTACTTCATTACGGTATAAGTTTGGCGGGGAAAGTCGTCCAAATTCTAAATTTTCTACATGTTTTCGTCTCCAATTGCATGCCAGATCCTTCGAAAGCTCGATACCAATAACCTTACGCTTTTCTCCTTTTAATGGCCTTTTCCCGGCATGTTTATTTTCTTGTCCTATTGTATTTTTTGTCAGAATCGATATTCTTAATGGTTCGCCCTCATTTGGTTTATCTTTGCACCAACCAGTTAATAGAACATTGCAACTCTTTTCTTTACATTTGCCTTCGAATCTAATATACTTTTCACATTGACTTGGGTTAATACAAACCTTTGCACGCTTATATATAAAGTTACATGGTATTTTAAACTTTGTTATAAATCATTGAAAACATCAGTCCAAGCATTAGGTTTAAGTATATTATACTGCCTTGAACTACTTTTTCGTTTATAATCAACAACTGTTGGTAAAATGATTCTATAAGCGTCGTAGGAGAGATCAAATTCAAAAAGTTCTCGTTCAGACTTTGGGAATGAAAATGAAGAAGTTAACGAAGACGATGAATAATCATTTTTGTTTAATTTACCATCGTATTCTTCAGAACACTGTTTAATACCAACAATATCTTTCAATTTAGTTTGCCAACTATACCTATTATTGTGTAGCATTAAATATATGCTATTTGGATTTATTTTGTAGTTGAGTTTCTTAGCGAAAAATCACGAAAATTTGTATGCAATTTTGTAGTTGAAAAATCGTAAAATTTGTTGTGTTTATATCTAAGGCTGAAAAATTCAACGCTAAGTTGTCAAAAATTTTACTTCAAATAGCTATAGAGAAAACTCGAAACATCATAATAAAAAAAAATTGTATGTGCGTTTAAATTTTAAATGTTTACGAAATCGCCTAATGATAACGATTTGTCTTCAAACGAAATTAAATATTTGTTATAATTAAAAAAGTATAAGTTTTAGATACTTGAAAATTTCACCAGTTATTTAGATTGACATTTTCTTTACATGGTTTAATTTTCAAAATATTTCCCTTTTTTTTAAATTTTATTTATAGACATTTGAAATATTCTTTTTTTTTTATATAAATATCGATAAAAATTTTTTGGCTGAGTCAAAACATTTGAACATTTAATACAAGATCCCTCATAAGTTATTCTAATAGTGATTCAAAAATTATAAGAATACATAGGTACAATTTATTTTTTAAAAGTATTTGAAGTTCAAATATTGATAAAAATTCGTCAAAATTATGAATATTTGAAAAATTATTGTGTACATATTTTTTTTTTTTTTTTTTAAGCATTATAGGCCATTTAGGCCCTTTGCTGCCAATATCAAATTCTTCCATTCTTCTCTATTATATGCATGTATTAGGTCTCCATGCCAATCTGGTCTTAACTCCTGGATATCTCTTTTGACTGCATCTATCCAACGCTGCTTCGGTCTGCCGCGAGGTCTTTTCCTGTTTAAGTTGTTTACAATTACCTTCTTGACAATACTATTATCCGCTCTCCAAACGTGACCAGCCCACTCCAATCTAGTGCCTTTTACAAATTGTACTATATTTCCTTTTCCATATAATTGTTGTATTTGTTCGTTTGACCTTCTCTCCCACACTTGGGTATCAGGATTATATACGGGACCATAGATTTTTCTTAACACCTTCCTTTCAAATATATTAAGCTTATTCTCATCTCCTGCTGTTGTAGCCCAAGTACAGCATGCATAAGTCACAACTGGTCTGAGGTACGTAGTATATAGCTTCTCTTTATTTTTCCTAG
The DNA here is from genome assembly GCF_020184175.1 of Aphis gossypii. Taxonomy (NCBI): domain Eukaryota; kingdom Metazoa; phylum Arthropoda; class Insecta; order Hemiptera; family Aphididae; genus Aphis; species Aphis gossypii. Next base: position 24,935 of record NW_026083026.1, read on the forward strand.
ATAATAATTTTGACTTAAACAGATGTGACATAGCAAAGTAACATCCATTCCCAGCTTTTAAACGGAGTTTTATTTCATTATGCATACAGTTTCTATTATTTATGTTGACTCCGAGATATTTGAAATCATGTACTTGTTGAAATGATATCCCATCGACTTCCAAGTCTGAATCATCTTCATTATCTCGTGCTTCTCTTGTCATGAACATATATTTGGTCTTCTCCTGGTTTATAGACAGCCCTATATGTTTGCATACTTTCATTAGATCTGACATACTGTTTACGGTATCTTGTTTCGTATCACCTAAAATTATTATATCATCCGCATATGCTAGTATGGTATGGTTCTCATTTAATTCCATTATCTGTCGTCGTGGCATTCTCCTTAACACACTTTCTAACGCTAAGTTAAATAATACAGGTGATAGTGCATCACCCTGTCTTAGTCCTTTACCAACTTCAAAAGGGTCTGATAGCTCTCCTTGTACCCGAACCACACATTTTGTGTTACTGTTGCATAATTTTATTAAGTTAACTATTTTATTTGGAATACCTAAAGTTGTTAGGTTTTTCCATAGTTTATTCCGAATTATACTATGGTATGCTTGCTTGAAGTCTACAAATACTAGATGGATATTTTTATTATATTCGTAATGTTTACTTAGTATTTGTCGTAATGTGAATATGTGATCTATCGTTGACTTCCCCTTCTTAAATCCACACTGGTAGTCTCCAATCATTTGCTCCGATACATCTTGTATTCTTCGTTGGAGACATATAGACAGGACCTTATATCCAACATCTAGGAGAGATATACCTCTATAATTTTCTGTGCATTTGGGATCACCTTTTTTAAATATTGGACAGATAACTGATGTTCTCCAATCGGTTGGAATTTCTTCCTTACATCATATCATAGATATAAGATTAAATATCCCATCCGTTAGGCTTGGGCCTCCAAGCTTTAGTAATTCTGCGCAAATTTCGGTCCTCTCCAGCAGCCTTATTATTTTTAAGTGATTTAATAATTGATTCTATTTCCGCTCTGTTTGGTTCTAATTCTTCATTTCTCAAGTTGTCGTTTGTGGGTTCCCCCCATTCTTCGTCATCTTCTCCTTGGTTTAAATTGGGTTCGCTATTCAGAAGTTGGTCAAAGTACTTCCGAAACTCCTCTGTTTTATCTTTACTATTTGACAATAGTACCCCTTCACCATTTAATACGAATTGCGTTGTTGGCTTGAATCCGTTTTTTAAGGATTTACACTGCCTAAAGAATTCTTTAGGGTTGTATCTATAACTTTCCAATTTTTCAATCTTTTCCTTTTCCATTTTCCTTTTTTCCTGTCTTAGCACCTTATGCGCTTCTTTTCTCTTTTTAACATATAACTCCACATTTGGCTGAGTTGGGTATTGTAGCATTTCTAATCTAGCCTCATTGCGTAGTTTAATGACTTCTGCACATTTTTGATTAAACCAATGCTTTGCTTTACCCCTAGAAGGTTGCTTTATCATGTTGTCTGCTACCTCCAGGACTGAGCTCTTAATTATTTCCCACGCAGTTTGTACTTCTGGATGCTCTTCTAGTCTATTTGTATGAATATACAGTGTATCTTTTATTCCCTGCTGAAATTGTTGAAGTATTCTTTCCTCTCCTAGTTTATCCACATCGAACCTAGTAGTGTTTGTTTTCTTCCTTTTCGCTTTCCAATGGTTTGATAATATTAGTTTTACCTTAACTAGTACTAGGAAATGATCGGAATCACCATCGGCTCCTCTTTTAGACCTTACATCCTTGATACATAATCTATGCACTTTATCAACCAAGACGTGATCTATTTGACTTTGGTAAATTCCTCCTGGTGAGGTCCACGTATATTTGTTTATATTCTTCCTGGGGAAGAAACTACTGCTCACTATGAGGCCATTAGCTATTGCGAATTCAACTAATCTGGTGCCGTTTCCATTACACAAATCATGTATACTCTCACTACCAATTGTAGGTCTATATATTGTTTCTCGCCCAACTTGTGAGTTAAAGTCCCCTAATATAATTTTTAAACAGTGTCCTGATAGACCATTGTACACTCTTTCTAATTCATCATAAAACATATCCTTCAGGTCTTCTTCACCCGTTTCTGTGGGTGAGTATACACATATCAGTATAATGTCATATTGTTTTCCGGCTATACGAATATGACAGATGCGATCGTTTACTGGAGTAAATTTCTTTATAGAAGGTAACAACTGGTCATTTACTAAAAAACCCACTCCATTCTCATGCTTTCCATCGGATGATCCACTATAAAATAATGTCACTCCATTGGTTCTCATGTCTCCCTCCCCTGGCCACCTGACCTCCTGCAGCGCCACTATTTGAACGTTCTTGTATTTCTTCACCGCATCACTTATAGACTTAAGTGCGCCTGGTTTATAAAGTGATCTAATATTCCATGTCCCAATCCTGTATTCCAGTTGTCCGGTCCGTTTCCGAGTCGTATCCAAAATATGAGTCCGAGGCATAAATTGTATTGGTTTCATAACATTAGTGTTTTTTTATAAGGACGGATTGTTAGCCCGCCGCTAAACCCCCAACCTGGAGGACCAGTCCACACCAACTAATTAAAGTCAGTGTGAGGCTCGGGGCCCCGGGTTCGCCATACCCGTAACACTGTAAAGTGCTTCCCCTGAGGGAATTGTGTAAGTATAATTCATAAAAAATGTTAAATAAGTAACTAGGAGTTTAAAATTTAATACAAGATTTTCCATAAGTTTGGCTTAAAATAATTATAAAGGAACTCACATTTTGGTGTATTCAGGCCATTAAAACATAAACCACTTTTTATAGCAACTATTGGAAATTATAATATCCTAGGCTGACAAATCATCACCGTTCAGAATCGTTTTTCGTGTACAATGATAGGTACCTATTATTGGATTCATATTTAATACATCAATTATAGTGACCTACTATACAGTAGAACGTTACTCACTAGACCATTTTTTTTTATTAATTATTTTAATATTTTTATTAATGAAATTAATCTGTCATTTTATTTAAATGTTATTGATAAATTTTGAAAAAAAAAACTTAATTGATCATAATGTTACTAATATAAAATAATAAGAATAAAGAGGGTGGTCAAATAACACTATGTTGTACTTGGTATTGAGTGGAGATGATTTGTCAGTCTAGGATAATTTTCCAAAGGGTGGTGAAAAATTGGTATATATTTTAATGGCTTGAATACACAACAATTAAATCATGCACTGAAAATGGAATTTAAAACAATTGGTGTATGTTACAAGTTTCTACGACCAGTAATTTTTAACTATGACAAAAATCTAAAATTATTTTATAGAAAATCATTATTTTAAACGTGAACTTTGGATTTTGTAAAAATATGAACTTCAGATAACATTATTTTAATTGGCCAACGCTCAATTTCTTTTATAATTATTGTAAGCTAAACTTATGGAAAATCTTATATTAAATTTTAAATTCTTTGATACTCACAGACAATTGTTATACATTTTTAACTACAAAAATTTGCAAATATTCATAATTTTGTAAATATTATTTGAACTTCAAACTCTAATAAAAACATTTACTTATGTATTCTTGTCATTTTTAAATCACTATAAGACTAACTAATGACAAATGTATATTGACTAAATCAAAACAATTTTATCAACATTTAAAAAAAAAAACTAAAAAAATACAATTATTTGCATATAAATAACCTTAAATAGTCGAAATATTTTGAAAATATCTGTAAAGAAAATTCCAATCTAAATAAGAGGTGTCATTTTCAAGTATTTATGACTTATACTTTTTGAATAATAATAAATAGGGCTAACCCTATAACAAATAGGGTATAAATAAACCATTTTCCTCCAAAAACGAGATACCGTTTTCCTCCAAAAAAAAAAAAAATAAAATATTTTTGACCATTTTCCTCCAATAAATAAAATAATAAAATCGTCATTCGTTATCAGAATGTTAAAATTAAAAATAAAAGAACAAATTAAATATTTAAAGTATAATTATAATATAATAATACACCGTACGCGCTGAATTTGGCAGGTGGCTAAAAAGAGAATTAATATTATAATAAAAAAGTACTCATGTCGATAATACATTAATCAATAAATAAAATAATAATAAAAAAATAAAGTAAAATATAAAATAAAGTAAAAAGAGAATGGATATAATAAAAAAGTACGCACGTTGATGAAAATGCATCAATCAATAAATAAAATAATAAATTAGTTAATAATAAGGAGTGGCAAAATGTGATCCTAGCCATAGGTATTCTATTTTATTAATACGTAACGGAACACTACAACACTGACTAAAATATTGGAGGAAAAAAATATAATTTTATTCAAAAATAATGTGGAGGAAAATGGTTCCGCTCATAATATCAGAATAAATCGTTATCGTTACGTGATTTCGTAAAAATTTTAAATTTAAACGCTCATAACATTTTTTCATAGAATGAAGCTATATTAAGGAAACTTATGAAAAGCTTAGTATTAGATTTTTTAACCTTAGATATAAATTCTAAAAGTTTTATTAATATTCAATTACAAAATTACTAGCAAATCTTCACTATTTTCAATTTTGACTTATTAAAAATTTGAATTTAAAAAATATTGTGAGAAACAATTTTTGATTTTTTTTTAAACTGTAATGAGAACAACTTATAAGAAACTTATAGTAAATTTTCAGGTTTTTTTAGGATACAACTATCGATATTTCCAAAAAACAATAACAGAAAAATTGAAAATTATAGTTGTCTGTAAATTGTAAATAACATGAATTAAAAGCTCCTGGTCATTTTTATATATTATACCTTTCTGGAAAAAAATATTAAGTTTACTCGTGATTCCGGACTCTGAGTCCAATCTAATCAATTTGATTTGTTAACATTGTATCATTGTTTATAAATACTAGTATTTAATATATTATTTATTTACTAGGTATATTATAATTCTTATATATAAAAATGAATCTCAAAATGTGTTGGTAAGCGCATAACTCAACAACCCCTGGACCGATTTGGCTGAATTTTTTTTCAACTGTTCGGAATTGCCAGGAAAAGGTTCTTACAGACGAAAAATTTGAGAAAGTTATCGGGTTAGAGAAATATGACGAGGTGGTGATAAAATTACAGAAGCGCCATCTATCCAGCAAATAGTCAACTAAATTATTTTTGGTAGTCAATGGCAACCATTTAAATAAAATAAATCATTTATTTAAAATGTTTTTAAAAATGCATGCAAATAGACATACAAACCTAAATCGTTGTCATAGTAAAAAAAGAAATTAAAAATCTTTATACAAAAATGTATAAAAATTCATCAATTGAGAACACCTGAACCGATTTCGCTAATTATTATTTAGGAGTATTTGTTATTGTCTGGAGAAGGTTTTTACGAAAGAAAATTTTTAAAAAGTCAACCGAATAAGTAGAAAAAGTGCAAAATCTATTCATTGATGTCTGGGATTTGAACTCGATACCATTGTCTTTGTTTACTCTATGGTAGACGTAGACATCTAAACATCAGCTCGATGTACAATCAATATAATCTATAGTTTCTATAGTTATTTTAGTTTGGAAATTTGAAATTTGTTGAGTGAATTTTTTTTTAGTTCACAATAACCTATCTATCTTCTATCTTCTATATATATATAAATAGAGACAAAAATGTATAACATTTCATCAATTGAGAACGGCTGATCCAGATCCGATTTCGCTCATTCTTATTTTGTTTGGGTCGTAAATTCCAGGAGAAGGTTCTTATGTAAGAAAAAGTTAAGAAAATTGCACGGAAAATTAAAAAAAAATACAATGAAAAATAAAAAATACCGATGACTACTATTACTATTATTATTATTATTATTACTATTTTATTTTCGGTAATCATGGTAACAATTTTTTTGTTATTATTATTTATTTTCCCCATTTATGTAACATTTTTCACTGATGATTCGCTCCTATTGGTCGCAAGAGAAGGTGCTTATGTAGTACAATTTTAGGAAAATCCACCAGAAAACTTCCAAATCTGGATGTAAAAAAACAACATCTATCACTGCAGTCCAGCAAGAAAATAAAGTATATTAAGGTTACTATTGATTATGATTGAATATAATAATTATAGACCTGTTGTTATATTTTGTTAAAACCATAACAACAAAAATAAGAATTAGCAAAATAAGTCAATGTCTACAGTAAATTTCAAATTCACAGCAATAAACTAACATAACAAGTTATACCAAGTTTTATTGTTTTACCAACAGGCAACAATATAAAAACTACGAGATAGAAAATTATTGTATTTTACCCACCGTAGTAAAATAAAAAAATGATATAACTTTGAAACTTAAGTGTTAGAAATTATAAGCTTACTTACACATCTCGCGGGGTCCGCAATCCACCATTTGTGGATTGCCTACATGATAATATACTGCTCGCATAATCATAAGAGAGTCTCACGGCAACGGCAAGCAGAATGACTATAATATTATGACTTGAGTAACTCACTAACTAATAAACGTAGAGCCTGAACAATGATAGATCGATGCTTAAAATTTACACGGTACATTCGTAAAATCGTACCACAAATTTAGTGTGCAATAAGAAAGCATTTTACAAAATTCGCATATTAAAGTGGTGGTTTCACAAGATTTTTGAGAATCAAAACGGTCAATGAAAATATATAAGTTTTGAACACCGTTAAACCGAATATTAAATAACAAATTAATCAAAATTCGAATCATATTATATAGAATTGGCATTTTTAACGGGCAACATAATATAAACATAATATACATAATATCTAATATTATTATGATTAACACTATATATGTATATATATATATTTTTTTTTTAATTAATAATTTTGAATTTTATAGGGAGGAACTCGAAGCAGAACTAGATAGTTAGTTATATATTTGTAAAGATTATTTCTGTATGTATAATTTTTTATACTTGTTTAATTTTTGTAAATATTTTTTCTATAAATTATTTCTGTATACATAATAAAGATTTTTCCTATGTCATATTTTTGTACTTGTATATTTTACTTTAAACCATTTTCTTTGTAAATATTATTGTTAGTATGGTATAGAAATAAAACTCAATTTTGAAATAAAAAAATATGTTGTTTATTTGAAATAAAAAAACATGATTACAATTTTTATGAATTATTTACAAACCATTTTCTTAAAATAAACACTTTATAAAATGTACAATATTTAGGATTTAAGTCCTTATGAAAGATACAACAAGCAGTGGCGGCTCGTGGCTTGGACGACGGGACGATCGCACCCCCTACTAAAATTAATTAAAAGAAGAAAATGTATTTATTTTTTTAATTCTATAATTTTAAAAAAATAATTTTTATTAAGACTGTAATTTTTAAATTTCTAGTATATTTTGTCGTATGCGAACATTAAATTTGTTTTCCTTAGATATCAGGAGCATATGAGTACGCATGCACACACGAGTAGTGTCTGGACGACCGGCAGCGTCGTCCAGAGGAAATTCTGAATACTTACAATATAACCAATGGCACTGCGGTCGTGTGCGGGTTGCTACCAGTTTTACCACTTACTAAATTATCCATTATATACATTTTCCATGGAAAAAGTAAACAATGAAAAAGTTAACATAACATTTATTACTAAAATCCATTTTATCCAATAGCGTAAATACCAGTTTTACAATTGTACACAATTTCCAATAGTTTGTTTTTCCATTACTCAATATTTTCTATATCTCCTTATTCCCAAAAACTACTACCTATTTCCAAAGTTATAAATTTATAATAGTCTTAAAATCCAATTTGCCTAATTACCAATCTCTTCCAATCAGTGAAAGCCAGGCACGGCACTAGAATTTTTTTCCAGGGGAGGCAGAGTGGGGCAAATATTTTTTTTACGTGGGCTAACATTTTTCAACAAATACTGAGGTTATTTTAATGAAATATAACTATTTTCGTATCATATAACATAATATAGCTATTATCTATATAGTACATACGTTTTATATTGTATGCTCTAAGAGTCTAAACAGATAATATATAGGTACAAACTTTTGAATAGTTAAAAATGTTTTAAGAATAATGTCAAATATTTTTTTTTGTACCTTATGTAATAAAATGTCTAATCACAGACCTTCAACAACTATATATTCATAATGATGACATGATACACAAAAATGATAAGTTCTTTATGACTTTAATATTACATACCTTTGTGAATGAATAATTATGTTTCTTTTACTTACCTACATTTCATAAATATAAATTAAAGTAATTGTGTTTAGTAGTGAACAATTTGTTTCAATCATCTTTAATGCAATGATTTGGGATACGTTTATTTGTTCATTTTCATCTAGTAATTAGTACTCAATAAAGGTAATAAAAATAAATAAAAGATTTTTTCTTATTTTACAAATTTCAAAAACATTTTATTGAAATTGTAGTAAATTTTTTCCTTATTAGACAAATAATAAATTTAATTTATTCCTCAATTTGTTTAGTTGTGACAAATATATTATATAAGCTAAATATTGATATTTTACACAATATCTATCGTACATATTTTTTAGGGGGGGGGGGGCTGGCGAAGGGGCTGATCTGTTTTCTGGGGGGGCTAGAGCCCCACCTTGCCCCCCCTTGGCGCCGTGCCTGGTGAAAGCACATAAACTATATAAATAATAATTACTTTATTTTTTAAGTATACTATTAAATTGAATTTATACTGTTAATTGTTACCTATGCTGTAAAGTTTAAGTTATTTGGTCCCAATGCATATTTTGAATACCTTTATGTATTTTTCTTTTAACATAATTATTGTAGCAAAATGTTTATGCATTCAAAATTCAAAATGAATACTCAGTAGTAGTATAAATATGGGGCGTCTGGCTCCATTTTTCAGCGGAGATGAAAAAAGTTTGAGGGGGTATGGTCCCCTTGCAGTGTAAGAAATTCCCGCTGTAAAATGGAGCCAGACGCCCCATGGTTTTTCTAACCATTTCTTAGTATAAATATGGGGCGTCTGGCTCCATTTTTCAGCGGAGATGAAAAAAGTTTGAGGAGGTATTGTCCCCTTGCAGTGTAAGAAATTCCCGCTGTAAAATGGAGTCAGACGCCCCATGGTTTTTCTGAAAAAAACCTAGGTAAGTAATTCTCCCTTCCACACGTTATTTGATTTGATTTCACATGCATTTCAATTTTTTTTAATATAATCAGTTTAGTATATAACTATACATGCACAAGTAATATACTTAGTTTATAAATATGCGTTGAAACGATCATATCTGTGTAAATAGCATCTGTGTTTCACGTTTATTTCAGTTATTACATTTATTTCTATTCGTGTTTAATTTAAAACATTTAGTTTGTTACTAGCGGTTGAACAATTAAGTCGTGTTATATTTTTTTATTATTTCTCTGATAATTAGCTTATTGATTTGTTTTTTTAAGTATTTATCTTGATATACATCTTAATTAAGTCTTGTTATATTTTTTTATTATTTCTCTGGTAAATTAGCTTATTGATTTGTTTTTTTTAAGTATTTATCTTGATATACATCTTAATTAAGTCTTGTTATATTTTTTTATTATTTCTCTGGTAAATTAGCTTATTGATTTGTTTTTTTAAAGTATTTATCTTAAGCTTTATTGTAACCATGAATTTACAGAATTTTCCAACGATTTTCCATCTTTAGTTTATTTAGTAGAAATAATTCATATCCAGTACATTCAGATTATACCACATTTATGTCAAGATTAAAAACATATAACTCATATCCATCTACTTCATGTCAAAATAAATATTCGTTAGCTGAATCTGGTTTAAAATATACCGGTGTAGGTGATATAGTTGAATGTTTTTTCTGTGGACTTGTCTTACAAAAATGGTCAAACGATGATATACCATGGGTCGAACACGCAAAATGGAATCCTAAATGTATATTTGTATTACTATGTAAAGGAAATGAATTTATAGAAAATGTAAAAAACGAATATGTAAAAGCTAGCCATGTTTGTGATTGTAAGTCTAAATCAAATGATATTACTTGTTAGTTTACTTTGATGTTTCTTATTACTTTTATAATTTATTTGTATTTCAAAATAAATATTGAATTAATCAACTTAAATGTGTTAATATTTGATTTTATACCTCGTGAACTTGTTGTCAAGTAAGATAACGCGTCTAATTATAATTAAATATATTAGATTTAAAAAAATTGCAGTTTCGGGTTCGACAGATCAGGTAAGTAATTCTCCCTTCCACACGTTATTTGATTTGATTTCACGTTCACTTCAATTTTTTTTAATGTGATCAGTTTAGTATATAACCATACATGTACAAGTAATACACTTAGTTTATAAATATGTGTTGTAACGATCATATATGTGTAAATAACATCTGTTTTTTACGTTTATTCAGTTATTACATTTATTTCTATTCGTTTTTAAAAATTATCATCAGAAATCGTCTATATCAAAAAGATCACGTCGTCATACAATATGAATCCATCAATTGTTGTTGCAAAATCAATATTCAGTATTAGACCTTTTAACAAGAAAAGTGTAACGGTTGGATTTTTGGTTAATAAAACGATTTCTGTTATTGTAATACTAGAATGTAATGTTACTAAAAAATTGTTAACCTTCGATTTACTTCAGTGGTGTACACTAATGTGTGATAGCAATTATAGTTCAATAACTAATAATCTACATACTAATTGTAAACGTGTGAAAATAACTGATAACATATATTATTCAGTCAATTTAAATCAGTTAACTATTAAATTGCATGTTAATGATCATTTTATTACCTTATCATATACTGATTTACATCGTTTAAAACAATTACAACAATGTATCGATTCACATATTGTAGAAAAGCAGAAAAAGTTGGTTTCATATCAGTCAACTTTTGATACCGTATATTCATTAATTAGAGCAGACATCAATATTCTACCATCATCTTGTCAGCGAAATGATTTTACTAATCAGTATATTCAAAATTTTGACTTTAGCATGTGTTGTATACAGAACGATGATTCTTGTTTTATATATGAAATACTTCAATTCCACAATAATTCACTATCAGATATGATATTATATGATATAATGTCGATTTAAAATAAAATTTGTATTGAACTTTATACCATTATAATTGTTATAATTACTCTAAGAATTGATTTCAATATTATAGTAAAAGAATAAGATTAATTAATTTTATCAATTTTAATAATTTTATTAAATATCATAATTTATAGGTACTACCAATAAAAAATTTTTACAAAATAATATATTTGCATTTTTTTTTATTTTTTACTGTTTTTCACAATCTTCCGTTTCGGATCCGATGAACATCGATTTAAAATTGTCCGAATTAGTTCATTTATTTTTATAGATATTTCGTTGTCAGCAGGAAGGTGTTGCTAGTGTACAACTTTACACTAGCTTCAGAATGTTTCCATCTATTATAAAAAATCATTATTTAATAATATTCGTAATATGTTTTATTATTTAATCATGTTATAGTTAAATATCAACGATAAAATCCTCAATCTTATTATTTTAATTAGAATTTAATAATTTATTTGTGTTGAATAATAATAGGTAACGGTCAAATTAAAAAAATAATCTGGTGATCAATAAATGATTGTATCGCTGTTGTTTAACTATAGTTCATCATTTAATCATTGGTTTTTTTTATTATGGTTTTTTACCTTTCAAGTGACGGAATGTCCTTTATAACACTAGTTTTATAATGTTGAATGACGTAGTAGTCATCGCATTTTGGCGCTACTGGACACCGAATCGTATACGTGTAATTTCCTTCCGTCAATGTTATTGAGTTAGAAACGTTATCTTCAATATTTCCTTTCGAAATTACACTAGCTATAGTCGGGAGAATGAAAAGTGGCCGCTGGCTTATATGATAGCAACGATTTTTTTTGCTAAAAACAGGGGTTCTCATAATGAAAATCGAGGAGCGCGATAGGTATACATCGTCAGACCGGTTCACCTTGAACTAGCTAGCTGTACGGGCGGTTTTGGTTTTATAGACCTTTTTTCCCTATTTACCCTCGGTTATTGTAGTTTTATTATATGGTAGGGTCTCCTCCCTACACACCACATACCATAAATATATATAATGTGTTATATATATTATTATATAAAAAAAAGAATGTGTATTGTATACACAACATTTGCTTCCCTGTCTGATATTTGTCATTCGGCAACGATTATTCCACGTGTTAAGTGTTGTGTCGTGTTATATTGGCCTTCAAAAACTAAATTACATAATTTTGTTTATTAATTATTACTGTTTTCAGTTAATATTTTTTAAATATAATGTCTAGTAAAATGGTAGTGATACCCGGAGTCAAACAAAAAAATGGTTTTTAATGTTTATAAATTTATAAAAGACCTATCTAAACAAGATATAATTCTTCCGTCGATGTTCGCACAGTCTCTCAAAGTCACTGCTGAAGCTTGTGGTTTATCTGAGAGAACTGTGAGACGCATATGCAAGAAGGGCAAAGATGGTTTAACACTCGAAGATGCAGTACAAGTACAAGGCCCTACGTTCAAGTCTCCGCGAAAACATATAGACGTTCAAAACCATTAACCGAGTTGGACGATTTTGATGCTGACATTGTACGAAGAACGGTCCATGAATTTTATGACAGGGGTGAGTACCCGACAGCTTTAACAATTTTAACCGAAGTGAGAAAAAAGTGCGCTTGGAAGGATCTGTGTGGTCGATGCGTTCGCTATTAAAAATTTGAAATTTTCTTTTAAAAAGTGCAACGATGGTCGGAATTCCTTATGGAAAGAAACGACATAGTTGCACTGCGTTGTACTTTTTTAAGAAAAATATGCACACTACGTGAACAAAAAGACACCCGTCCTATCGTGTATTTAGATGAAACGTGGATTAACCAAAACACACAGCAGATCACGCATATGGCAAAATGCTGAAGAGACCGCCGGACTAAAAGTTCCTACGGGCAAAGGAGGGCGTCTCATTATTTGCCACCTGGATCTGCGAAGTATGGTTTTGTTAACGATTCAAAATTAATTTTTCGAGCTAATGTTAGCAACTTTGAAAGCGACTACCATACTTCTATGAATGCTGAAGTATTTAAAAATTGGTTTATTTCAATGTTGAACCACCTCGAGAGCCGTCAGTCATCGTCATGGACAATGCGTCGTACCACTCAATGCTGATGGACAATTTTCCCAAAAGCAATAGCCGGAAAGCCGTTGTTGAAGAGTGGCTGAAAAATAAAAATGTTGATTTTTCACCACAAGAACGGCTGTCCGATTACGTGAACGAGTAAAAAAACTGATTCCAAAGTATAAACGGTACGAGCTGGACGAGATAGCACTTCAAATGGGTCACGAAGTCATAAGGTTACCTCCCTACCATTGCCAGTACAACCCTATTGAGTTGATTTGGGCACAGGTTAAAGCGGAGGTAGCCAAAATAACAATACTTTTAAGATGGCAGATGTCGAAAAATTGGCGCACGCGGCTATTGATGCAGTGACACAAAATGACTGGAAAAAGTGTGTTGAACACGCGGAAAAAATTCAGAATGAAGACAACGAAAAGGAAATATTGAGGGATATCTCATTGGAGCCAATATCATCACATTAGAAGAGGACGACAGCGATTGGGGCGATGAAGAAAATGACGACGACATAATTGATGAAGAATGTTAGTTTAAATTGTTTAAATTATGTACATATTTTATATTATTATTTTGTAAATATTTTTAATAATTTGTATTTTATATGACTTGTACATACATTGTAATGAATTTTTATTAAATGACAAAATCATCATATTTTTATGAAAATATGTAAATACACAAAATACGCGCCTTTTTTTCACATTAGTTTGGAAACCAATTACTGAAATTTGCCACCGGGGGCGTTCGCATCAGCGGCCACTTTTCATTCTCCCGACTATAAGGCATCCTTGTACGTCTCTATTGATTCTGTTCGCTGCTATACATTCATATATATTTATATTAAAAATGAAATGTGTGGTGTTGTGTGTGTGTGTGTTGTGTGTGTGTGTGTGTGTTTGTGTGGTGTGTGTGTGTGTGTGTGTGTGTGTGTGTGTGTGTGTGTGTGTGTGTGTGTGTGTGTTGTAATATTTAAAAAATAATACAATACAAATTATTACCTTTCCAGCCTTAGTCATTTTAACTTTTGGTTCAGTATCATTTTTTCTTTTTTTTTCTGCATTTTTACCGGTTTTAAAGAAGATGATAGTGTTGATAGCATACTACTTTCATTCTATTATTTAATAATAATATATTAATATCATATACACACATACATAACAAAATAGGTATAGGTACTTACATCATCATTTGAAGAGCTTTCGCCTGCAGATACATTAGTATAGTACGACATATTATTTTTTATATATATTAAATATACCTTAAATAAAAATGATAATCAGTATAAGTTTAATTTTTAATATAACAGATTGTTTAAAAAACATTTACCTGATCAAATTGTGTTACTTGGTTTGTTATCGACTTGTAGCAAACGGATATATTACGGTATGAAACGACGAAACATAAAATTTATAGACAATGTTGAGATTTAACACTAACTATAATCAATGTCTACTGATCACTTATATACAGATTTGTAAGTTTGTGGTATCATATGGTGTGATCATAGTTTTACCTAATCTATAAATAACTGTGGTAGCGTTAATATGGCGTGATCATAGTTTTACCTATTCTATAAAAAATTACTGTAGTCAAAGTTTAATATAGCGTGATCATATTTTTACCTAATCTATAAAAAATATCTGTGATCAAAGTGAAATATGGCGTGATCACATATCACACCACTAGATCAGACTATAAATCTGGTTCATAATCATTCAATGTTTTTAGACTTATAGTCATTTACAAAGTGCTCTTGAGTAGGTTATAGTCTATTATCCTCAGTCTTTCAGTACTTGTGTAAGTCGCTGACTTTATTACAACACTATCATCAAGCAAGGTTTTTGATATTAGTTAAGTTTTATTAATAATTAATCTAAATTAAATACAATATTAATTTGAAGAAACAGTTTGATTCTTAATTCATTTTTTAATTGATAAACTAAACCTACTTATTCAACGCAACAACATGGACCGAGGTATTCATCAAACTATGCAGCAAAACAATAAGTAAGATAAAATGCAAGTATAATTAATTATAAATAAATATGTTTTAATAATTTACAAAATGTCAGTGAAATAAAAAAATCAGATGAATAATGAAATATTTAAAATAATAAATTAATACATACGTATAATATGAAAATATAAATAAAATGAATAAAATATAAAAAAATAAAATTGGTTGAATTCAAATTCAATATTTAATATATATATATAAAAGTTGTAAACAACGATCAGATTAAAAAATATATGATATAAAATCAAAGTTAAAAATTATTATTTTATTTGAATATTGTTTGTGTCATTATAGATTAATTAAGCTGCTAGTGAATCGGTTAGTCTTAGTGAACAAATATAAAGATTGATCATATTTATTTATATATTTTTTTAAAAATAATAAGTTATGTGTCTATAAATATTTATATTATTGATTATAAATAAATATGTTTTTATAATTTACAAAATTTCAGTGAAATAAAAATCAAATTAATTATGAAATATTTAAAAAATAAAATGAAACATACGTATTATATGAAATATAAATAAAATGAATAAAATATAAAAAAATAAAATTGGTTGAATTCAAATTCAATATTTAATATATAATATATATATATATATCTATATTATATAATAAAAGTTAATAAATATGACTTATTAAGTAGGGGCATAGTAAAACACGATCAGATTAAAAATATATGATATAAATCAAAATTGAAAATTATTATTTTATTTGAATATTGTTAATATCATTATAGATTAATTAAGCTGCATGGTGAATCTGCTAGTCTTAGTGAATAAATATAAAAGATATGATTGTTTTTTATATTTTTTATATATTTTTTTAAAAATAATAAGTTATGTGACTATAAAATATTTATATTATTGATTATAAAAAAAATATGTTTTAATATTTTTCAAAATTTCAGTGAAATAAAAAATCAGATGAATTGAAATATTTAATATCAATAAATTCATATTACGCATAAATAAAAAAAATAAATCAATAAAATATATAAAGTACATTCAATATCTAAATTTTATATAAAATAAAAAATTATGAAATCAGTATTTTATTTTAATTAAAATATATTTTAGTAACATAGATAAAAATAATACTATGATACTATTAATTGATGTTGTTTAATTACAGGCAAAAACAAAAAATAAAATAATTATAATTGATTTCGAATTCAGCAACTATCAACGTACAGATTTAATACTTATTCTGCAGCTATATCACAGACTCACGTAAAATCTGAAATTATTCGTCTACGAGGTCGACCTTTAATAATATCACCTGATGGAAGAATAAGATTAATGAATAATTATTCATATACAAAAACTAGAGATTTGCTACTAAAAATTTTTGAAAAAAACCAGATCAGCTTCAAGTTATATTAAACGAATTACATTTAGCTATGAAATCAAAACGTCGAACCTAACTACAAGCTTTTTAAAAAACTATCTTGATTTTAATAACCAAAATGCAATTATTTTACTATGGAATGGTGATTCAGATAAAAATATTTTACAAAGATTAGGTTTTAATACAAATATAATGTTGAATATGACTGCATACGATACTGATAATAATAGAGTATTTTATTTAAAATTAATTAATTTTAAAAGTAATGAAGTTATATTAAACCATAAATTAGGTTATATATTAAAAAATGGTAGATTTTTATCGTTGAAGGAAACTCATGATTCATTTGTAATCAAAACCATGATATAACTTATATGCACGATGCAGTTAGTGATGTAAAATTAACGAAATGTATTTTCAACTATTTATGTATAAAAACAATTATCAGTTTATATTAAGTAAAATAATAAAATAATATAAGTTCTTACATTATACTAATATTGAAAAATTAACCTCATCCGTTAAAAATAATTACAATCGATTTCATTTTACAAATATTAACATGTCGATTTAATACTTAATTTCTACAGCTATATCGCAGACTTACATTAAATCTAAAATTAAACGACATTGAGAACGACCTTTCATAATATCACTTGATGGATGAATAAGATTAATGAATATAATATTATATATATATATATATATAAACCAGAGATTTGATACTAAAAAAATTTTGAAAAAAAAACCAGATCAGCTTAAAGTTATAGCCTACTAAGTTAATTATTTATGTATAAAAAAGCAATATTATCAGTTCATATTAAATAAAATAATAAAATTATATTGACTTATCTTTAATAACAATAGATCGTAATTAGTACACAGTAATATTTTTAAAATTAACCTCGATCGTTCAATGGTCAACGCTATTGATTGTAATAATAATAAATATGACTTAATAAGCATAAATGATTAATACGTTTTTTTTATTTAGTAATAATAATTTATTTATTGTTATTTAATGGTAAATTTTATATTATTATTATATTATTATTATTATTTGTATTTATTTTTAATTACAGTAAACACAACGAAATGTAATATCAAAAAGAACACGTATGAACGTAATTGGAAGCGGACTTATTCAATTAAATCGGTTTAAAAAATGTTCAAAAACGTTGTTTTAAAAAACGATTATAATTTCATAGACTTTAATCAATTTTTTGACTACGGTTTTGAAATGATTGTTTGTAAATTAAAAAAAATGACACAACAAACTAGTATTAAATTTAACTTATATCTCGACTGTGTTTATGTACATGTGTTAACACAGGAATACCGAGATATTTCATTTAAAACAGTGAATGTGTTGGCATATACAAATTCAAATTTCGAAAATTTATTAAAAAAATGTTTGATAAAATTAACAAAGAGGAAAGTAATTTTGTAACTAAAGGAAGTGGTTGGAGTTTATATTCAATTGATGCATTACAATTAAGAATCAATATTGTAAACCCTTTAACCGGATCTTCTTATGTAATTTTACCAGAATGTATAAGGAATAAGAAAGCTGTTATAAATGTAAAAAATATGATAACAAATGTTTCAAATATGCAATTTTAACAAAATATAATACTCGTTCAGATAAACTAAATTTAGTAATCAATATTTTAAAATACTTGAAAAAAAAAGTAGATTAAATTTTCATTGTATCGATTTTCCGACACCAGTTAATCAAATTAAATCATTTGAACGTTTAAATAATGTATCAGTTAATGTTTTTAGTTTAGATAATAAAAATGTTGTTTCCCATTATATATGAATAATGTGGAAAGTAAAAACCATTTCGATCTGCTTTTAATTAATAATGGTATAACGTCACATTATTGTTTTATTAATGATTTTTGTAGACTTATTCGTAATCAAAAGACGAAACATAAATCTAAATTAATTATATGTAAAAGATGTTTTACAGTTTTTAGTAATATTCCTGTAAATTCAAACTATGGGGTATTGATGGGTTAAAAAAACATAAAAAAATTTGTGGAAAACATAAACTTGGAAGACCTGTAATGTTTGATAACGGTGATGACGATACTATTTATTTTAAAAATTTTAAAAGATCTCAACGAATACCTATAGTAATTTATTCTGATTTCGAATGTTATTTAAAACCTATAATAAACAACCAAGACATTAAAACTAAGACATTGATAACTCATAAACATAAACCTATGAGTTATGCATTTTACGTAAAATAGATTATGACATTATACCTAAATATTTAATAAAAAAATATAAAATTCCAACAAAACTTCATGTTTATAGAAATCGTAATGCAGCAAAATTTCATAAAGACAATGATAGATATAGGTTCAAAAGTGTGTAATCTTTATAAGATAAATATACCCATGGACAAATTAACTGTTGATGAAGAGCATAAATTTCAAAATGCTAGATTATGTGAATGCTGCTTCAAATCATTTAAAAACGATAATTTATTTAAAGTAAGAGATCATAATCATTTTACAGGACGTTTTAGATCAGCTGTTTGTTTAAATTGTAATTTTGAATTAACTAATGTTTCATTTATTCCAATATACTTTCATAACTTAGTCTATGACAGTCATTTTATTGTTCGTGAACTTGGTTGTAATGAAAATGATATTCATGTAATACATAATTCATCAGAAAATATATATCATTTAGTAAAACTATTCAAGATAAATTCAATATAAAATTTATTGATACATTTCGTTTTATGTCAGAGTCTCTTAGTTCACTAGCTGATAATTTATCTGAAGACAAAACTAGATTTAGAGAACATTAAAAATATTTTCTTTCTTGTCGACATTAAATTTAGTTACACGAAAGGTGTGTTTCCTTATGAATATATTGACCATCCTAATAAATTAAATGAAACTTGTTTACCACCAAAACAGTTTTTTTATAATTCATTAAAGATGAAGATATTAGTGATGAAGATTATGCGCATGCTCATAAGGTTTGGAAAAAATTAATATAAAAACCATTAGGAGAATATAGTGACTTATACTTAGCAACAGATGTATGTTTACTTTCTGATGTTTTTGAAAATTTAGAGATCTTTGTTTACAAACACTTAAACTCGATGCTTCACATTGTATGACCGCTCCAGGATTTGCATTCGATTGTATGTTAAAACATACTAATGTTAATTAGAACGACTTAAAACAGTATGATATTCAAATTTTCCTGGAGAACGGATTACGTGGTGGAATTTGTCATTCAGTTAAAAGACATGTAAAAGCTAATATTCCTAATATTCAAATATTAATTATGATTCAAACAAACCTGTACGTGGTTAGCTTACTTGGACTGTGTAAATCTATAAGGAAAATCAATGCTATCTGCTTTACCTCATAAAAATTTTGAATGGTTTAAACGATTTGACAAGATATTGCAACGTGCTCTGATAATTATATTAAATGTAATATATAAATTACCATAGCCAACAATACTCTAAACCATGGGGACGTAAGGATATCCTCATAGTTTGTTAGGTGAGCAACCAGGCAAGCAATGATTGGGTGTGGTCGGACTAGGACCGGATCTAATAAACAAAAGTAGGAAACAATCAAAAGTATCATCGCCCGTGTGCTTCTTATCCGATGGAAGGTAATGGCATGTGACTACTACTCCGGTGACATATTATGGATACGTAATTGCCACCCGGTAGAGTAATATTAGTTGCGGAATCACTCACCCGATAGAATATTATAGTCATATAATTGACGCACGCTATCGGCCGGATGACGCAAGCGTGGGCAGAAGCGGATGCAGGTGCAGATGACCATCAGGGATCTGAAGGTACCGCGGGAGTCCCTGGACGATATATAAGGGGGCCCAGATTAGGCACAATTCAGACGTGATCCACCAGAGTTAGCGCAAGCACCTTCACGTCACCCAGTTTAATATTTTATGTCTCCTGGACTTAGAATATTTTTCACAAGTTTTATTAAATTAAATAATTGGACTTAGAATAATTTTAAATAAAAAACACTTAGAATAATTTCGAGAGTTCAATTATTTCACAAAACCTTTTCCAAATCGACATCATTCAACTGATTGTACGTGGCACGTTACAAATTTGGCGCAGTCGGTAGGATTCTTTCAAATAAGAATTCTTTGGACGAACAATTTTAATTTTTTCGAACTTAGAAAATTTTCGGGAAAAAATATTTTTTTTCCACTTCGAAAACTTTTTCGAAAAAAATTTAAAATATATCCACTTCGAAGAATTCACGGAGGCACATTCGGCAACGAATCACTTGAAGAAGACAACTGCAGAACGTCAACTTCAGCGACTCCGAAAGAGAAAGAATCAACAAACATAACACCACGGCTCAGCAATCAAGAAGAATGGAAGCATCGACTCAAACCATCGTTGTGTAAGCATAATTTTTTTTCTCTTAATGTAGACTAATTTTAAAGCGTCTAACTCTGTTCGCGTCTCCTTTGGAATTAAAAACTCCATCGTATAAGTTACTTTTAATTGTGAAGGTGTATATATATATTCCCCGTGAAACATTAAATAAAATATCTTGATAAAATTAAATAAATAATTTAAAAAAGGGAAAAATTTAGAATAAGCAAAAATAAAAAATAATAAAAAAAAAACGCAACGATTAAATAAATTTAATATTTTAATAATACACTTAGATCATTTTTACGCATAAAATTTTTATTCAATAATAAAATAATACAACTTTATTTTAGTTATAAAATATATAAATATTACAAATATAAATAATTTTTCGAGGAACAAATAAATAAATAAGAATATTTTTTTTAAGAAAAAAAGACATAAATAATTTTTCAGAAAAAATTAATAAATTAAGAATCTAAAAAAAAATATTTTATTATTTCCAAAAGGAAATACAACAAAGTAACATAAAGAACTTTCAGGAAAAATAATAAGTTAAAAAAAAAAGTCAATCAAAAAAATAATAATAAAAATATTTATTTTTAAATATAAATAAAATATTTTGACATAGAAAATTTTTCAGAAAAAAAAATAATAATTTAAGTTTTAAAATAAAATTTTATTTTATTTTATTATTTTATTTAAAAATATAATAGCAGAAGAATAATTTTTATAAAGAAATAGTAATAATAAATTTTTTTTTAATATAAAAGGAAAGAAAAATATTTTAATTAATTTAAACATTTTTTTTTAATTACGAAATTAAATTATTTTATTAAATTAATATTTTACAAGAAAATTATTTTTTTATGCGGAAAAATTATTTAAGATAAATATCGTAAGAATAGTATAAATAAATTTATTTTTTTTAAAAAAAAAAATAATACAAAAAAAAAAAGGAATATATTGTAAAAAAAAAAAATTTTATAATTAAGGGGAAAATATTTTATTTAAAGAAAATTATACGTGAAGAATACGGAAATAAAGAATTATAGAAAAAAAAAATTATTAGTGAATTATACGTCAAGGAACACGCAAGAAAAAAGAAAGAGTTTATTTTGTGAATTAAAAAGAATATTAATTGAGAATTTTATTGAAGGCAGTTAAGACCTTATTTATTGAATTATTTTAGGCTGAAAAAGTGCCATATTTTAAAAGTTGATGAAAGGAATTATTTTGGGGCGGATTTGAGCCATATATTGAGAATTAAAAGTATTGAATTTATTTAGGCTGAAAAAGTGCCATATTTTAAAAAGTTGATGAAAGGAATTATTTTGGGGCGGATTTGAGCCATATATTGATAAATAAAAGTATTGAATTATTTTAGGCTGAAAAAGTGCCATATTTTAAAAGTTGATGAAAGGAATTATTTTGGGGCGGATTTGAGCCATATATATATTGTGAATTAAATAATTGTGAATTTTATTGGGCGAGTAGAGCCGTATATTGAAAAATAATTGTGAATTTTATTGGGCCGAGAAGAGCCGTATATTGAAAAATAATTGTGAATTTTATTGGCCAAAAAGAGCCGTATTTTGTGGAAAAATAATTGTGAATTTTTTAGGCCGGGAAGAGCCGTATTTAGCGATTTTAATAATCGGAGATTTTATTAGGCAGAAATAAGCCGTGTTATAATTAAAAGATAATTGTGAATTTTATAGGCGAGAAAGTCCTATCGTGTGAAAAAAAAATTACTTGACGTATATTGTGAATTTTAGAGAGGAAAAAATCCTAGGAAAAAAATAATATAAAAAATTATATAGATAGAAATAATTGGGGGAATAATAAAAATATTACGAGAATTTTATAATAAAATAATATTGATAAATATTTTAAAGAGATTAATGTTTGATTAATAATTGAAAAAAATATAATAATAAAAAAAAAATTATTTTAAGAAAATAAAGCGTATTTAATTTAAGTTATAATAAATGAATACAAAAATAAACGTATGAATAAGGAAAAAGAAGAAAATAGTTATAGTGAAAACGATAGTAATAGTTCGGAAGAGGAAACAGATATAACAAAAGAAATCGGAACTCAGGTAGAGTTAAATAAAAATATTGAAGTAAATAAATTAGTAAACATAAGTATAAATACGAAAGAGGGTAGCGACTCTACACAGGGAATTAATAAGGAAAAAACAACAGGGAAAAGTTTGTTAGATACTACTGTTAGAGAAGACTCAAATACCGGATTAGAACAAAGATTAATAGGGTTACGTAGTACACCAAATTTAGTCCACTCAGAATTAGGACCAGTAAAGAGGAAGCAAAGAACAAAAATGTCTAGTGTAAAGGCTACAATTGAGCAGGTCACTGCTATGATACCAATTGTGCCGATGCAAAAGACGTTTGTTCATTCATACGGGCATGCGATTATGCATGTGAGGCCGTAGATAAAGAAACGATACCCTTATTAGTGAAATTTATTAATACTAGGATTACTGGCAAGGCGTTAGAAGTATGTCGGTATAGGGAAACCAGTGATTGGGAAACTATAAAAAAATATTAAGGGGGGCTTTTGAACAGCAATTGTCACCACAAACATTACAAATAGGATTAAATTCAGTTCGTATGAAAAATGACGAAGATGTATTAACTTATACGGGTCGCGTAGAACAGTTATATTATAATTTATGTAATGCAACATTGGCAAATAAAACGCCCGAAGAGGCGAGAATTTTAAGGCAAACTCTAAAGGATCAGGCATTAGCAATTTATATAAACGGGTTAAAAATGGATTTACAAACAATATTACGAGCTAGGAACCCAGAAACTTTAGAACTGGCAATGCAAATGGCTAGGCAGTTAGAAATCGAATTTAGTTTTAACAAAGAATTACAAAATAACGAAACTAAAGTAAATCAGAACGGAAATAAAAATATAACGGAAATCGTTGGTCAAATAACTATCAGGGAAATAATCCAGATGGACAGAAATTCGGTTATAAGCAAAATTATAATCGTGGTCAGAATATACAAAATCCGAATAATTATAATAATTTTAATCGTAATAATAATAGTCAATATAATAATAATTATTATAACAGTAACGTAAAGCCGATAACTTGTAATTATTGCAATAAGATAGGACACGGTAGTGTTAGCTGTTATAGTAAGCAACGGGATGAACGTAATGTAAATCGGACGAGAAATGGTCAAGTGTCGAACGGGAACGGCGTCCGTTCGATCAACCAAATAACGGCCGTAACGGAGGAGTTGTCACTCAACGATGTTTCACAATCGTATCAGTAATTAGTGAAAATCATGTTACATTACAATCACCTAATTTTAAAACAAATACAATAGATCTTCTTTTAGACACCGATAGTGAAATCAATTTAATAAAAATAAATAAATTAACAGGCGAAACATTAGTAAACAAAAAAGGAAAAAAATAAATTTAAAAGATATTAACGAAAATAGTAACTACCATAGGCAAAATTACAATAATATTAATATTAAATAATAATAATAAAATAAAAACAGAGTTTCATGTGGTCGATAAAGAATTTCCAATACCGCAAGATGGAATTCTAGGTCACCACTTCCTGTTACAGAATAACGCGATAATAGATGTTGCGAATAATATATTAACAATAAATGATGACACTCGTCGCTAATTAAATAAAATAAAATATGTTTTACATATCTTAAACCACGAACGGAAATGATAATATCCATACCAATAGCTGATCCGATAATGAAAAATAAAAATATTTTAATACAGAAACAAGAATTAATACAGGAGCAACGTATAGAATTAAATGTAATAAAAGAAAGTGATCTATAAAAAACGTAAAATAAAAAAAAAAAGGGAGAGAAACGATAAAAATTTAAAAGTTTAAAATATATATATACACTTAGATTTAAGAAAACATACTGTACGAATAAGTTACTATTGGGATATGGAAATAAATTTGAATTGTGGGGAACTTTATAGATTTTGTACTACTAAAATATTATAATAAGTAAAAAAAAAAAAAAAAAAAATATTATTTGTATTAATTAATTTACCATATAAGAAACTATTGTAATCAGCACATTATACTAACCACATATTTTATTGGAATTATCAAATTAACTATAATCACTATATTGTACTATTTACTAACACTATATTTTATTGTAATCACAATTATAAATTATAAGAAAACTAACCAACATATTTAAAACATAGAATTATATAACAAATATTTAATCTAACCATATAATCATTAATTATATTATAATCAAAATATTTAATCAAACTATTTAACCAATTGTAAGTGTAATCAATCCATATTTAATCAAAACTATATATACAACATATACATCATATATTCATATTATATAACGAAAATACTTTAAATGTAAAAGCATACAGAGAATTGTAATGTATGTCTTATATCAATGACTTGTAATCGATTATTGTAAACACTATAACATTGTAATAATTTGTAACTTAACTATTTTGTACTGAACTTTGAAAGATTTCTGTCTTTGAGACATAAACCTTTTTTTTCGTGGGGAGGTGCAACGTGCTCTGATAATTATATTAAATGTAATATATAAATTACCATAGCCAACAATACTCTAAACCATGGGGACGTAAAGGATATCCTCATAGTTATGTTAGGGTGAGCAACCAGGCAAGCAATGATTGGGTGTGGTCGGACTAGGACCGGATCTAATAAACAAAAGTAGGAAAACATCAAAAGTATCATCGCCCGTGTGCTTCTTATCCGATGGAAGGTAATGGCATGTGACTACTATCCGGTGACATATTATGGATACGTAATTGCCACCCGGTAGAGTATATTAGTTGCGGAATCACTCACCCGATAGAATATTATAGTCATATAATTGACGCACGCTATCGGCCGGATGACGCAAGCGTGGGCAGAAGCGGATGCAGGTGCAGATGACCATCAGGGATCTGAAGGTACCGCGGGAGTCCCTGGACGATATATAAGGGGGCCCAGATTAGGCACAATTCAGACGTGATCCACCAGAGTTAGCGCAAGCACCTTCACGTCACCCAGTTTAATATTTTATGTCTCCTGGACTTAGAATTTTTCACAAGTTTTATTAAATTAAATAATTGGACTTAGAATAATTTTAAATAAAAAACACTTAGAATAATTTCGAGAGTTCAATTATTTCACAAAACCTTTTCCAAATCGACATCATTCAACTGATTGTACGTGGCACGTTACAATATAACACAAATTGAAGATGATGCTGAATATGGTTATATTTTAGAAGTAGATGTTATTTATCCAAAACAATTACATGACAATCATAATGATTTCCCATTTTTACCTGAGAATAAATGTCCTCCCAATTCAAAAGTAAAAAAACTATTAACAACATTAGAATCGAAATTTAATTATGTAGTTCACTATAGAAATTTGAAAAGGCCATCGTTAATGGATTAAAAGTGAAAAAAGTTCATAGGATTCTGCGTTTTTCGCAATCTCGTTGGATGGCACCATATATAATTTATGTACAAATATGAGGGTTAAGTCAAGGAATGAGTTTGAACGACAATTCTGGAAACTGTTAGTGAATAGTGTCTATGGAAAATGTATGGAAAATGTAAGAAAACGTATGTCAATGTTTCTAGTATCTAACGAAAAAAAAGCACATCGATTAATGTCGAAAACA
Organism: Aphis gossypii; assembly: GCF_020184175.1. NCBI lineage: Eukaryota > Metazoa > Arthropoda > Insecta > Hemiptera > Aphididae > Aphis > Aphis gossypii. The sequence continues at coordinate 51,653 of NW_026083026.1, forward strand.
ACATTTAAAGATCGAACTATATACACAAAAAATTTAATGGCCATTCATATGAATAAGGAAAAAATTAAATTTGATAAGCCTATTTATGTAGGATTTGCAATATTGGATATTTCAAAGTCAATAATGTATGATTTTCATTATAATGTAATGAAAAATATGTATAGAAATAAAATTAACATTGTGTATTTATTCAGATACTGATTCGTTAGTTTACGAAATAAGAACTTCTAACTTTTTCGATGACATAAACGAAAATTATTTTCTTACTTTGATACTTCAAATTATCCGAAAAATCACTATTGTTCTAGTGATCGTAGAAAAAATCAACCAGGTTATTTTAAAGACGAATTAAAATCTGAAATCTTATTAGAATTTATTACTTTACGTCCTAAACTCTATGCATATAAAACAAATAAAGATGAAGTAAAAAGAGCTAAGGGTTAAAAAAATATGTTATTAATAATCACATGAAGTTTGACGAATATTTAAATATATTAAATGCATATATCAATAATTCAGCTAGTCAACAATTATGTAAATCTATGAATTTTATACAATCAAAACACCATTTTGTTTATTCTAAATCTATAGATAAAATTGCTCTTAGTGCGAATGACGATAAAAGGATTATTATGCGTGATGGTATTAATACTATTGCATATGGTCACTATCGTTTAAAAAAATAGTTTATTTTATTTTTTTTAAATATGTAAAATTGATATAGTATTCAATAAAAATAATAATATTAATAAAATAAAATATAGGATAAATACAATTTAAAAAAAAAACAAAAAAACGTTATTTATTCATTATTTTTATTTTTATTACTAAAATGCATGTTTAAACAATTAGCTAAACAGTATAACATTTAATTTTTCAGAATGAACAAACCTATAATTCCAAATTAGAAATCGATATTGAAAATCTGAGTCAACTCTATTTTATTTTAGACAAAGTTTTACATCGATTGCCAGATTAGTAGGGATATGGTAGTAAAAAAATTAACGGATTTAATTTAATTATAACATTCGGTAATCAATTAAAAAAAAATTAACATAAAAATGAAATAGATCCAAACATTGTAATAATAAAATGGTTTATACAATTAAAATAATAAATATTGATTGATACATTTCGTTTATTTACTATTTTAAAGTATCGTTTACATCAATCCACGAATTATGACTGTTGTTAAAACCTAACCATTTAACATATAATTTGTTTTTATTTTTTTTTATAATACGTTCAATGAGAAAGGTGTCGGGAAAAAATGTTTTTTTTTAATTCTTGTGTATAAAAACAGCCTAATATTATATTATTTGAACTATCTTTTAGTTGATAAGTTAATGGATCTGTATTTAAAATTTTAGAAATAGTGAACACTTCTGTTGACCAATTTGGTGTATAACCTTTACTGAAATTATGTTTATACTTAGATATTCTTACTTTGTCATTAATTTTAAATTTAAGTTTATTTGATGTATTAATTTGTAATGTTTTTCTTTTAATTGTAACCGGGTTGATCCGAGCTTCGTGTGGTGAACATTTTATTGTTGAATGTTTTGTATTATTATAATTATATACTAATTTAAAAATTGAATTTATCCAATTCCATGAACCTGTTGATGTAAAATATTTGTAAATTTTATTTTTTATTGTTCTTATAACGCGTTCAACCATACCAGCCTTTATACTGCTGTATGTTGAATAATGTCTAATATGATACTTATTCATTATACTTTGAAATTCATTATTGTAAAATTCTGTTCCGTTATCTGTTTGTAATAATTTTGGTTGATTTTTTTTTAATATTTTTATTATACCTTTTGTACACTCCTTTGCTGTTTTATTTTTTAGTGCTTCTACCCACACATACTTGGTAAATGTATCTATAATAATTAAAATGAATTTAAAACCATTATTTTGTCTAGAATGTGGTTGCATGTCTATTAAATCAGCTTGCCAGAGATCATCTTTAAACCGTGTTACTACGCTTCGTCTAGGAAATATTTTTCTCGCTGGTCCATGTAACTCCTCAGCTAAACTGGTTAAGATTGTCATTATACTATAATATTTCTCTCGCGTAATTCTTCTAAAATTGATATAATTTCATTATTGACACCAGTATTACCAACATTTTGTGATGATGTTAGAAGATTTAATCTAGTTACTAGTTCATTCGGATCGTCATAATAAACTAATTGTGTTTGAGGTATTACATCTTTATATAAACCAGAACCTCTCTTAACCTTTGGGGTTGCAGTAAAATTAAACATTTTTTCATTCTTTGGATCTGTAGTCATAGAACTGTTTGCTGTTGGACGAAATTCAAATGGATCATTTGGTATAGTTGTATTATTATGAATATTACTACGTTTAGTGTTAGATCTAGATAAATGATCGGTAATTTGTGCTAAACTTAATCGAGGATTTCTTGAGTTATTAATTTTATCTATTTCTTCGTTTAATTGCTTTTCCTCATTTTTCATTCTATCGTATAGAGGTTTTACAACATTCGTCCATTTATGAAACTTTGAGGTTTTAGGTTTCCCATCTGCTTTTAAATGAGCTCGTGAAGTTTTTAAAATGTCGTAATAAGATTCCATATCTTGTAGAGTTGTATTTTTTGGTTCTTTCTCACATAGTAAAGACCATAGTCCTTCAGTCCATGGATAGTATTTATTAAATAACTGTAAGTTACCATGACTAAAAGTTACAGAGTAGCCTCCTATTTTATATGAATCACTGGCTTTATCATAATACATACCATATGATTTATCATATCGTTTTGATGTAGGACGTTTATTGAAAAATTTGAAAATGATGAATTTAATTCGTTATCATTATCATCATCACTAACGTCTGAAGTTTCCGGTTTTATTTCATCAGCCGGTTGTGTATTCTTTTCTGTTTGGTTGCTCAATGGTTCTATTATTGGTTTAAATGCTTCACGAAAATAGTTGTCGGAATCTATGATACCACGTTTCATTTCCATTATTTTTCGTTTTTATTTTTTTTTGAGGTTATTAAATTTTCCAATAAAACTTTTTCTTTAATCATTTCAAATAATAATGTGAATATAACTGTATCGTATGACTATTGACAACACAATGTATATAATTTCAGTTATACTTTATATTTATATTTATACTTACATTTATTTTATTTTAATAAAAGTATGAAAACCACATCTATATCTTCCTTCATTCATTTCCCGAGTTTTATCAATAACCATAAACCCATAATCACTATGATTCCAACATAAATGGGAAATTTTCCGAAATTCAATGAAATCCATATCTGTAGACGAATGATCATTGAATATATGACGTAAATTTGTATCGTCTTGTTTTAGTATTATTAAAAAATTTGAGTTATCTCTTACTAACTGTTTTGGTATTTTAGAATATGTTTGTGCTAAATAAAATACTGAACTAGCACCTGAATGTCTACAAATTGAGAAGTATTCTCTGATTACTGACTGCGGACCACATATAACGTCATCAAAAATTATAATGGAATTTTTTTTAGTTAAGTTTGGTTTTATAACTTTATCAGCACTTGTAAAAATGAAAAAATTTGCACCTTTTATATCATCTATTATTTTTTTTAACAAAACATATTTTTCTTGATTTGAGGTTTTAGAGTATAGATAAATATTTTCAAATCTTAACCCGTTTTCATGGGTAATTAAATTATACATTATATTTGTTTTTCCTGAACCACTAGGACCAACTAATATAGCACGTATGGTATCAGGTAATAATGATCCATGTTTTGATGGTTTTTTTTCTATCTGAACATCAACATTTGTAATATCTAATTTATCTTTCTGCTCAATCAAGTTCATTTTTTCGTATAAATACTCATGCATTTTTACTTTATAATCAGTTATAAATGATACGTTCAACTCATAAGTGTAAATCAGGTAAGACTGGTAAAGGATTTGTAAACTCACTTATAAATAGTCATCCGTTTGAAGCTCGTATTTCAAACTATTAGTATTGTTGACATGGTGCAAAATTAAAAAAAGTGACTAGATTGTGTTGATAAAGGAATAAACCCGTTGGATACTGCATGTTACGATCACGATATTTTGCATGCAACTAGAAAACATTTAGAAGATAGACATAAAGTGTTAGAACTTCGAGCTTGGAAAGATTTAAAGCAAAAGATACACCTAGAAATAGAAAATCGTTGCGTACACCGTAATAAACGCAATGAAAGCTAAAAGAAAAATAGGAATGGGTTGTAAACGTAAACGGAAACGTACTACAAAAATAAAAATAAATGGTATAATGTTAGCGAAAAAAAAAAGACGTTAAAAAAAAAAATGTTGGTAAAAGGTTGATTTTAACACCAGGTCAGACAGGTGGTGCAATTCCCTTAATACCTATTTTTGCAGGATTATCAGCACTTGGTAGTTTAATGTCTGGAAGTGCCAGTGTGTATAATGCAATACAAAATTCAAAAAGAAAGAAAGGTAATGGATTATATTTAAATAATAATGGATCAAGGAAAAAAAACTGATGAATACGCTACCTAACAGACCACTAACTTCTAGAGATATTATAAAATACGTTACAAAGTTTAATATCAGTCATTTCCGCGGAGTATTTTCACGTGATAACTTACCTAAAAAACCTCTCGCAATCGAATGCGGTATATTAAACTTAGACGTATCTTCCGGTAATGGAAGTCATTGGGTAGCGTTTTATAAAATTAAAGATAAGGTTGAATATTTTGATAGCTTCGGTGATTTACCTCCACCGATTGAACTACAAAACTATTTTAAAGGAAACAAAATTAAATATAACTACACAAATTATCAAGATTTTAATTCATTTAATTGTGGACATTTATGTCTTAATTTTTTACAATGCAAGAATCAGTTACTTTAAGTTTATCTGGTAATACAACCACATTATCTGTACATTATTGTCCACCAATTGATGTATACGATGACTCGGAAATTGCTTTGTTAAATTTGCAAACATATAATACATTTGCAAACATAAACGAAACTAATAACAACTTCGAAATATATTTAGAAAACCCCGATCGTTTACTAAATAATAATAAATTTCCAATCTGTTATATCACACTGAAAAAGGGGTGTTACGATATTAAGGATATTAAAAATCAAATTTTGGCCCAAATAGATGACTTTAATAATGATAACGAATACTTTAGAATAAAATCGACAGAGAAAATGACTTTTGATATCGGGATTGATCAAATAGATTTTAGAACAACCATATTCAGTAATGGTATAATACGTTTTAACGTAAAGAACAGTATAGGACCTTTATTGGGGTTTGAAAAAAAAAGTTATGAACCACACAATATGCACATTGAGGGTCATCGATCACAGAAAGTGACAAATTTAATCAGTGTTAACTCAATAAAAGTAATGTGTAATATAGCTCAAGGTTCATTCAACAACCACATGTCAAGTCATTCAATTTATGAGTTTTCCCCTAGTGAGATCATAGGGTCTAAGCTGATTCAAACACCAAATAACCTAATATATTACAAATTAAATAAAACAAATATCGATTCAATAACTATACAATTAGTTGATCAAGATCATAATCCGATAAACAATTTAGGTGAGAAATTAATAATCAATCTACATATTAAACGTTACGGATCTTAATATGGGATTAAAATTTAATATAAGCCCATTACATAAAATAAATCTTGTTAGTCAAAAGACTAAAGCGGTACCGGTAACATCGAATAAAGTAAAAAAAATAACAACGAAAAATAAAACAATTTTAAAGGCTTTAGGTTATAAATTAAAGCAGAATGCCTGAAAGTGATATTTTAGATATAAGTTCGCCGTTTGAAACCGATTCTAAAATTACGAAAATCGAATATCATTCATATACACCGTATACAACTTCATTTAATAATAGCGATGAAATACGTATATCAATTCAACAAACAGATGTTTATCCATATCTGAATGAAAGCTTTATATATTTAGAAGGTCAAGTATCAGATGCTGGAAAAGTAAAACTTACTAATAACGGGTTTTCCTATCTCTTTGATCAAATACGACTTGAAATCAATGGAATAGAAGTAGATAGAACACGCGTACTTGGTATTACCAGTTCGTTAAAAGGTTATCTATCAGGTACACCTGATAATTATAATTGTTATGAAAATGCTGGTTGGATTTTTAAAAATAGTTCAAACCCAGCAAATAATAATGGAGAATTTAGTGCATGCATTCCGTTGAAATATTGGTTAGGTCTATTTGAAGACTTTAAAAAGATATTAGTTAATTCTAGATTAGAACTAATATTAACTCGATGTCATAACGATTTAAACGCTCTAAAGGTAATAACCAGTGCAAGTACAAATTCTGGAAAAGTTGATTTGAATAAAATAGTTTGGAAGGTTCCACATATTACTGTTGATGATGAAGAAAGGTTAAAATTATTAAAACTTATTGAAAAAGAAAAAAGTTTGTTTATCCCGTTCAGATCTTTTGAAACTTTTGAATATCCTGAACTCGGAACCACAAAAAAAGTAGTGTGGAACTTGAAGACAGCATCAAAATTAGAAAAACCACGATTTATCATAATTGGATTACAAAAAGGACGTAAAAATTCGTTAGAAAAAGATTGTAGTATATTTGATCACTGTAATATAACAAACGTTAAAGTATTTCTTAACTCAATAGCTTATCCATATGATAATTTGAATTTAGATTTTACGAAAAATAATTTCACCTTATTATATGATATGTATACATCGTTTCAAGAATCGTACTATGAAAAAAATATACGAAACCCCTTATTAAGTCCCTCTACTTTTCTATCGAACGCACCAATTGTAGTTATCGATACTTCAAAACAGAACGATTCGGCTACAGCATCATCAGTAGATGTACAATTGGAAATTGAAGCATCGGAATCTCTTACAGGTGTAACTGCTTATTGTTTATTAATTCATGATCGCATTGTTGAATATGTACCTTTTACTAGAGAAGTAAGAAAACTAGTGTGAATAATATTAAAAAACTGATTTATTTAAAATACTTGATGTTAAATACTATTAATTAATTTAAAATAAATAAACAAAATGATAATAAAAAAAATGATTTTATTTATTTCAGAAATTTAAACGAAAATGATTCGTTTAACTAATAACTAATCATGTTTTATTTTCAGTAAAAGTAATAGGGAGATTTTTTATACTGAAAGAAGGACATTCCGCTTTAAACATTTTTTGTGTCCCTATAAAAATGGAGCCAAACGCCTCATGGTTTGCCTGAAACAACGTGGGGCGTCTGACTCCATTTTACAGCGGGAATTTCTTACACTGCAAGGGGACAATACCTCCTCAAACTTTTTTCATCTCCGCTGAAAAATGGAGCCAGACGCCCCATATTTATACTAAGAAATGGTTAGAAAAACCATGGGGCGTCTGGCTCCATTTTACAGCGGGAATTTCTTACACTGCAAGGGGACCATACCCCCTCAAACTTTTTTCATCTCCGCTGAAAAATGGAGCCAGACGCCCCATATTTATACTACTCTCAGTATCAGGAAATACAACATTTTTAATAAAAATGAAAATACACCATTATTATTACCGAGATAAAATATAATATTATATTATACTGATTTATATAAACATAAGTAAATAGTTATTTGTATTTTGGAATTGTTATAACTTACATTGTAAATAATATTTTAAATTTTAATATATATTATATCAATAGAATAAATATTAACATGGTTAAATAGTAATAGAGTACACAGTTTTAATTATAATATGAAGGTTAAAATTTAAAAATACTATCAGTTACCTACGTATAACATCAAAGCCCAAAGTTTAAACTTAAAACATAGTGATGGGGATTGGATTTATTTTTAATATACTAGATAATAAAATTTTAATTTATGGCCAAGAAAAGCCATACGGCATAAAAACTTAGCCGCAACTGAAGGTCACCGAACAAAACAAATACAAACAAATGATAGATAATATTAACATGAAATTGGACTGTACGTCAATTCAAGCACGGCTCCGATGATAGGTTACCGGCGTATAGAATAATAAGTAATAGGTATATAATAATAATAATAGTAAATCACCGGCCAAGGTGTGGGTGTATGTAAATAAAATAATAAAATTACATTACCATTTTTGTGAGTGCCATGGAGTGTCGTCCTAAAAACGCCCTCGGCGATTTTACCTTTTTCTACTCGGCCATGCTGCTGTTCGTTGAAGCGAAGGGAAAGAAGTGCGTTAGAGGTGGCCGTGTTCGGGCGAGTTATCCACCGAACGGCGTTATATAATTTTGGTTGCGTAATTTGGTAAAATATGTTTGGCCGGTGTACTTTACACTTTTATATTATTATATTATGTCGTTAATGAGGTGTTATTATTATTCAGTGTCGGCCGGTCATCCGAACACGGGTACTAGGTATACGTGATAGTGTGTGTGTGTATAGAACTCGGTGTTGCCTATGAGCGGGGGCTGAGGGGACCGTGGGACGGAGAGCGTTATCGCATAATGGTTTATAATTATTTACCAAAATGGTATACCAAAAAATTTTGAAAATTTAATACAAGGTTCCTTATGAGTTGTTTTTATTGTAGCTAAAAAAAATTAAAAATCGTTAGTCACATATTTTTTTTATAAGCGTTTATAGTTCAAATTTTTACGAAATCTGTCGAAAACGCGAAAATTTGCAAGTAATTTCGAAGTTGAAAAATCATAAAATTTTTTTCTTTTATAACTAAGTTTTGAAAATTTGGTACAAAGTTCTCCATACATTTTTCTTCAAATATCTGTAGAATAAACTCTACCAGATTCAGACAAAAATTTTTTATGAGTGTTTGAAATTTAAATTTTTACAAAACCGCGTTAAATAACGGTTTAGCCTCAAACGATTTTTGATATTTGTTATTATTCAAAAAGTATAAGTCGTAGATACTTGAAAATTTTACCAGTTATTAAGATTGGCATTTTATTTACTTGAATTAATTTTCAAAATATTTTGAGTTTTTTTGAGCTATTTATAGACAACTGAAATTTTCAATTTTTCTGAAAAATTTTTTTTGAAGTGTCGATAAAATTTTTTTGGCCCTATCAAAATACTTGACAATTTTATACAAAGTTCCTCATATGTTATTCTTATATTGATTAAAAAATTATAAGAATACATAGACACAATTTTTTTTTATTAGCATTTGAAGTTCAAATTTTGACGAAAATTCGTCAAAATTATGAATATTTGCAAATTATTTTGTAGGTATAATTCATAAAAATTTTTGTATAGGTAGCTAAGAGTAGAAAATTTAATACAAGATTTTTCATAAGTTTAGCTTACAATAATTATAAAAGAACTTAAATTTTGGTGTATTCAGGCCATAAACATAAACCACCTTTTTCACCAACCACTGGAAATTATATCCTAGGCTGACAAATCATCTTCGTTCAGAATCGTTTTTCGTATACAATGATACCTATCATTGCATTCAAATTTAACCTACCCTAGTCCGAGGTCAACCCCACCCCCTAATGTACAGCAGAACGGTACCCACTTGCCCGCTTTTTTAATACTTCATATTATGTAGACTTTTGAGTAATAATTTTACTACCTATGTAGTATGTACCTACCTATATAACAGTTTCTTAAATTTAATAGGTATTTAATATATAATTTATGGATAAAATAAACAGATTGTAACCAAGACTGCAGCTGTAGACCGTAAATAATTAGCCGACTAATTTGGTACATTTATACACTTTTTTCAATTTTTTGAAAGTAACATTCAGCAATTTATTGCTGATAGTGGTATTTATAATTTCTGCCAATGAAAAAATATGTTTAACAAGTATACTGAAGAGCACATAGTGTTGAATCGAATAAAAATTAATTTAACAATAATATGTATAATAATTATTTAATATAATATTTAAAGATTTATTTTTATTAAATACGATTAAATACATCTTATACATCCGTGTTCATAGGAGGTTGACCATTATATGCATCTCACTATAGCAGTATAGCCGTAGGTGGTAGGTACCTATACATGTATAAGTATAATACTACATTAATACCTACTAGTAGAGTCGTTCTCTGTTCTTAAAAAAAAAATCGTTTGTGTGCATGAGCATAAACCAAATACTATCAAACAATAATTCGAGACACTCGATACTATAACATGTAGGTAGGTATATTAAAAAAGTGGCAAACAAATTATTATCATACATCCACGTACTTTTGTATGGTTAAGCCTCTAACCCCTCTTATTTCTGCTTATATAGACTACCACCGCCACCACCACCATTTTAATGGACTACATGCCTACATACACCCTTGTCTTATTTAACTAATTTCCTATATAATCCAACGTAATCACTAATCAATGTATATAAATTGAATGTATCGTGTATACTATACCTGTATAGCAGGGGTAATTACGGCCGGTAAAGTTATTTTATGCGGCTCGCGAGTACAATTTATAATTAGGTAGTAAAAATATGAAATACCACATTATGTTAGGTAGTTAATAAAAAAATTTAAACTGTAAATAAAATAAAGTATATGGCCCAAGAAAAATTTTTTTTAGGTTTTGGCCCTTGACATTAAAAAGGTTTCGAGTGTTGAGACCTCTACTGTATAGTAGGTAGGTATAGTATTATATAATTTGATTAATTGTATATTTTAATATTTTATTTTGTTAACAAAAACTAACAATTGAATTTAATAATAATAACAACACATATTTTAATTTGGACGTCTGATGTTGCTTATATATAGGTATCCAGATCCGTCTATGGCTATGCGGGGACCTTTATACACAAAATGTTTCACATATGCATTTGAAATTTACTATTTTACTCAAATTTGTTTTCTAACTTTCTAAGTATCAAAAGCAAAAATTAGTGCTACAATAATCTTGTTGACACCACTTTAAAACCGTCTTACAAGTTACATTTTAATTTTTTTTTAATAATTTATATTTTCTATTATATACACTAAACTCCAATTTGAAAGGTTTCCCATAAGTTTTTCTTTCTATAGTAATGAAAAAAGTTTACCAAGTCATCAACCATCAATTAAATATTTTAGTGAGCATATGCAGAATTTTAAATATTTATTTATTATATTTTACGAAATTTTAGATTCGTTTAAATTCGTAGATCATAAACGTCCTATATAATATTACTCCGTAATGTAATTTCTAAATAATAATATAGTTATTAGCATGAGCGCCCAATGATAAAATTATGGGTGAGTGGGGGTGAAAATAAGAAAATTCTCAAATGTAAGATAGTAAAGGTTTAATGTTATTTTCACATATAAATAAAAAAATATGCCATATTTATTGCACAGGAGAGGACAAGTGCTCTATCTTGCCCCCTCCAATGGGCGCCCGTGGTTATTAGTTATTATTTCTGTAATTCAACTAACTAAAACTTTAATAAACTGAAAGTGATTAGCAGTTCACTACAATTTTGAAAGTATGTAGTTCTTACGAATAAGCAATTAATAATAAAGAATTATTATCGATATCATTATCACTAATATTTTTTATTATGTATAGGTATATATCTTTTAGTATTTATACACATACAAAAACATATAACATCATGAGCATGATCATATAACTTTGCTTATAATAATAGGAATTATTATACTTAATTTACCTTAGATAAGTAACTAAATTGACAAAATATATCAAATCGCATTTTATTCTGACCCTTCATAGTTCATTTTTCATTTATACGTCTCAGCTTTCGTACGCTTTCTAGTAGACCTGTGTAGAACCAATTCTTCTAGATTAAGTGTGATTTTTTTATTTGATTTTAAATTTTAAATCCATGGAAAGACGCGGTATTATTCAGGGTATGTACTTAAAAATTATTAATAATATATTTTAGATTCTGAACAGAGTGATGAATGTATTGATTTTGTGTGTGTGTGTACATACTTGTCGAAAAATAGAGGTAAAAAATAAGAAGTTCCCAGTAGTTTTACATATTATAGTTGTAACTCAAAAACGAACCACTAGTAAATACTTGAAATTTTCACAAAATGTTTATATTAGTATTATCTATATACAGTAAAATTTTCAAAATATTTTGACTTTTTTTGAGCTTTTTATAGACAACTGAAATTGTCTATTTTTTTGGAAGTTTTGAAAAAAAAATTTTGGGTGTACCCAAAAACACTTTAAAATTTAATAAAGGTTCCTTATAAGTTGTTCTTATTGTACTTAAAAAAAATCAAAAATCAAAGGTCACAATTTTTTTTTATAAGCGTTCAAAGTTCAAATTTTTACGAAATATGTCATATCCGCGAAAATTTGCAATTAAATTTATAGTTGAAAATTCAGAAAATTCAAAACCAAGCTTTCTATGACCTTTAATTCAAATAGCTATAGAGAAAAATCTCAGCGTCATTATACGAAAAAATGTTTTTGAGTTTTAAATTTTTACGAAATCGCGTAATGATAACGATTTTAAATATTTGTTATTATTAAATATATAAAAATAAAATTCATAAATATTTGATAATTTCACCAGTTATTTAGATTAGAATTTTCTTTACCTACATAATTTAATTTTCAAAATATTTCGCTTATTTTAAAGCTATTTATAGGCATTTGAAATATTCATTTTTGTTTGGTTTTTTTATTATAATTATCGATAAAAATTTTTGGCCAAATACTAATTCTTTTTTTTATTAGCATTTGAAGTTTAAATATTGACAAAATTATGAATATTTTCAAATTATTTTGTAGTTAAAAATTTATAAAAATTTTTGTATAGGTACGTAGCTAAAAATTGAAAATTTAATACAGGATCTTCCATAAGTTTGGCTTACAATAATTATAAAAGAAGTTATAAAAGCAGCACAAAACTAGACAATAGTGATTTCAAACTATTAAGACCTCATACATGTGTTCCGCTGCGACAGGTAGAAAACAATGACAACCAAACGGCATTAATTCGTTCATTAAGACTGAGAGCTGTGAGAGAACAAACAAATATACGTTCAATTTATAATGAAGAGATACAGAGGTATCTACTCTAAATAAATTTTCAATTATAATCTGTATACTATACATAATACTAAATAATTAGGTTTCCGGGGGCAGCAATGACATACACCTTTTTGCAAGCATCAAGGATTATGCACAGAGCGAGACATGGGCACCAACCATCAATACCTAGTACAACTAGAGAATGGGGTGCTATGATTAACTCTGAAGAATGGAGGCAGAGATACTTAAATACTATTGGAAACCGTAAGTATTATATTCTATTAATTATTGACAATCTGTAAAAATTAATGTATTAAATATTTTTAATTAATCATAACATGTATCTTACTTATAATCAGAGACTAGGTTTTATCAAGGTGAATTAGTTACTGAAGGTTTGTTTTATGGCATTATATTCTTCAACACTGAAATAGTGACAAAATTAAGGCAAAACAACATAAAAATATCAAATGTGACAGTAGACGGTACTTTTAAATGTCTACCCAACCACCCCACTGATCTACGTCAATGACTTACAGTACATATTATATTTAATAATATGGTAATATATTTTGTTTCAAACATTTTTATGGGCTTAATTACTTTAAATTAACATACTTGGAAAATTTATAATAATGTTTAGAGTTTCCCAGTGGTTTATGCTTGCTTAACTCGCCATACACAAGCAGCATATGTATGTGTTATGCGGTACGTTTTAAGTCTTGGACTGCCCTATTCCAACCAAGAGCCAGTTAAAGTTATTACTGATTTTGAAACTGGTCTTCGCAGCGCCATAACAACAGTATTTCCTGAATGGCAACAAGTGGGTTGTTCTTTTCATTTCAATCAGGTAATTATCTGAAACACTTCCAACATACCTGTAACGTGCCACGTACAATCAGTTGAATGATGTCGATTTGGAAAGGTTTTGTGAAATAATTGAACTCTCGAAATTATTCTAAGTGTTTTTTATTTAAAATTATTCTAAGTCCAATTAATTAATTTAATAAAACTTGTAAAAAATATTCTAAGTCCAGGAGACATAAAATATTAAACTGGGTGACGTGAAGGTGCTTGCGCTAACTCTGGTGGATCACGTCTGAAATGTGCCTAATCTGGGCCCCCTTATATATCGTCCAGGGACTCCCGCGGTACCTTCAGGTCCCTGATGGTCATCTGCACCTGCATCTGCTTCTTCCCACGCTTTGCGTTATCTGAACGACGACGTGCGTCATTTTGACATCTATATTCTTCTATCGGGTATTAATATTTCTATATTATTCTACCGGGTGGCAAGCGTACGTGCGATGATCTGCCTTTGACCCTGCACGATGCCGCCGCATAATATAATTGTTATAATATAATATTTTCGTTGCGGCTAGCGTTCTCACGCCGTTCCGCCGCCGCTGATGATCGACAATTGCTACGTCAATGTGTTAATCGTTCACGGTTAAGAGAATCTGTACTTGATATCACCTGCTCACTTTTTGAATCCAATTATAAGAATAATTGTTACACCCTCATCAAAAAGTGTCTGTTGCACCCCCAATGTTAGGTTATTGTTGGCTATGGTATGTAATTCATATATTATATTTAATATAAGTATCAGAGCACGTTGCATACCTATTAATTATATTTATAAAAACAACTAATTATAGAAGGATTTCTATACTATTTTTATACAGGCTGTTTTAAGACATATACACCACATTGGATTGAGGAATGTTATCAGAGCAAATGTTACTAGCAGAAATATAGTACGCTTGGTAATGAAATTATAATAAGAAATATAATATGGTTAAATGATATATATATATACATAGGTATTATATATTTATATTATTTTATAGTTATTAGCTATTCCACACCTACCTGCAAATGGACAAGCGTATCCCAATGTTAGAGGTTTCACAATATCCGATGGGCTGATGATGGTTAAAGCAATTGCAATAGAGCAACAAGTTTTTGAAGAACTACGACCAGTCTTCAATTACTTCGATCGGTATTGGATGGGTGTAGTAGGTCCAGAAAGATTTTCTGTCCACGGATTAAATCACCGAACTAATAACTTTGTAGAGTCATTCCATGCATCTCTACTTGGGTATTTGGGAGTTCATCCACCATTATGGAGATTTTATGGTAAATAATTTTTAAGCACTGATAAAAAAATCATAAATAATACTTCTATATTATATTATAAATATTAGATTTAATCCGAAGTGTCGAGAACACAACAAGGTTGGAGCTGAGCCAAATATTAAATGGCCAACAAGTAAGTTCATAACATGGTAATAAATATATTTTAATAAATAAAATTAATTATAATCATAATATAATAAGCCAATAACTTTCTGCTAGGTAAGTGTCTAGTGTACTTACTTTGTCATTGATTAGGTCAATGTAATGAATGTGTAAAATTTAAATTCAATGATAAATGAATATATACAATAAAAAAAAATTCTGAGTGAAAAGTCTAGCTCTGAGTTTTTCCCAATAATTTAAAAAGTAATGGCCAATACTACTATACTATACTATACTTTAAACTTTTGATAAAAAAAAAAAAAAAAACATCATGGTAAAGTTAATAACTACATTCATTGCTTAATTCAGAATTTAAAATAATAAAAATCAAAATCAATTATTAAAAATTAGAACAATTAAAAATGTTTAACTACATTTCTACAGGTACGAAGAAGATTTGTTTCTTCAAGGAATAGAAACAACATAACAATCCATAATGCGCTGCAAGACATTATAAATGGAGGTGACACTATGATGTTTTTGAGACGGGTTGCATTAGTCAATGAAACTTATATGAACAACACCTTAGGCCATGATGTTGATATTGATTACCCACCAATAGGTATCTAATATATTATATAGGTTTTTTAACATGTATTTTTAATCATTTTCACATCTACTTATTATATCAGTGAACTAACAAATATAAATGTATTTATATAAATATAAAAAATAAAATCATTTTTCATTTTGTATGTTTAAAATTCAGAAAATAATTATGATACTTTATTTTTAGATGCTCCAGTTTTTCCAGAGCCAACAGTAGAAGCTCCTTCATATGCAGAACTGCCAGTAGTTATAGCACCTGCTGTTGAGGACTCTACAGGTAAAATAGTTTATTTTAAATTAAATTTAGTATGATAGGCACAAGTTTCATTTTGAAATCAATTTTTAAAAGTATTTACACAATTGCAACTAAGTTATGATACTGAAATTATTTTCAAAATACGATACAGAAAATGAAAATACATTGGAACAAAGGTCTCGCTATAACATGACAGAAGTATGGAGAGAATTTTATCAAGAACTGGAAAATGAAGATGGTATACCAGTGTTTAACTATATTATATAATAAAAATAAATTGTATTTTTATCTAGAATTAAATTTTAGATATTGATGTAACAATTGTTCAAATACCTGTTCCAACAGGCACACATCGCACACCAACACCTGTAAATAATGACAATGAAGGTAAAATAAATAATTTTAATCTTTAATTGGATGTAATATATTCAAGACACAAAATAGACTTTTCTTATGAATTATTCAGATACAAAACTGATACAGACTTAACATTTAAAAATATTGCATAATTCAAGAGGAAGTGTGTCCACATTTGTTATACCTTCTGTTTTAATAACGCATAACATAACAAAATTTTATAATCAGAAAAATTTATTTTACTTAGTTATGTTTAATATTAGAGACTACTAGTAGAATTATTGACTTATATTATACAATTTAAAAACAAGAATTTAATTCAGCTCACTATATACGCATTATAATATATTTTAACTTTCAAGGGACCCATAAATATTTCACACTTTAAATGCTCAAAACTTTAAACTAAAAAATCATAAAATGCTTACATAGTAAGCTGGATAAAACATATACCTTTAAATTTAATAGTATAGGTCAATTCACTATAATATAAGAATAATAATAAAATGGATTCTTAGCATCATAATTTTTCATGTTCTGGGTAAGTAAGGCAAAAATAGTAGGTAGAACATAATATAGGGATGGGTACTAATAATCATTTTTTTTTTAAAATTACCTATGTTATTACTAAGAAAGCTGTATAACTTTAAACTAGAATGATGATATTTTAATGTTATTAAACTAAGTTCTGTCTAATATGTGTTTATAGATATGTTATTAAATACTTTTGATTAATACATTTATAATATAGGTATTAGATTAAAAGAATCAATGTGGTGAAAAAGTGAAATTACTATTGTTATTTGTCAATTTTAGCATAATATACTAACAATTAAAATATAATTGTTTTATTTTACAGAAATTACAGTAGAATTATGTGTAATTTGTTTTAATGATGAGACAAGTGTCATATTAAGACCTTGTGCTCATACATTTTGTAACACTTGTGCACTTCGGTTCATTGAAGAAAATATGAACAATTGTCCATTGTGCAGAACATTCACAGTGGAATATGAAGGCTTAGTGATATGAAAAAATAAATAGTAATAACTATACTTAAAATTTTGGCATTTTACCTACTTAAAAGTTTTGTTACTATATTTTATATATTTGATATTCAATTATTTGTATTTATATTATAATGTATATATAATGTAAATTCAAAAGTAGGTACTAATTATCATCAAATTTTTGATTGTTAATATTTATTATATTATTATTATTAAATAAGTTACTTTTCTTACTATACTATTAGGTACTTCTATACTTTATATTAATTTTTCTTTAATAAACTTTCATATTATAATATTGTTTTACATCATATTATTATCAACTAATATAGTTTTTTTTTTTATATTAGTTTTTTTATCATAAATAGGTAGTTTATAATACCTAATTCAAATTGTTAGATTAATACCTGCCTATTTTATGCAATTTATTATTAGGTATAATGTATACATTATATTTTTTTGTATATATTTAAGTATTACTTATATTATATAGTAGATATATACATCTATTGTTTTAATATTATACTAATACAAGTCTAGAGGAAATATCTTATTGAAATTAAATAAATTATTTAAATGATACAATTTCTAAAAATAACTATTTTGTAATTACTTCCATTATCTCTAGGAATATTAGTTATCAGATGCCTTGATACTGTATAGTGTATACAAATTTCTGCTGTCTACTAAATTTTTAAAATTTAAAATTATTAGGCATGCAGTATAATATAAATACATACTATTCATTGGAACAGTTTCAATTTCTTTTGAGTTTGTTTTTATAAACTCTTGTACCTATGTATTTTAACAAGTTAAGAAAAGTGGTGGTCACAAAATAGGTTATTTTGTGGTGTGGTAATGAAATATGCAAATTATAGATTTTTAAAACTTGAAATTTTCCATTATAATATTATAGTCTTTTACAAAAGCTGAATGCTCAAATATAATTACAACTGTTGACTTATTAAGTTATTAGATGTGAGATTGAGGCAGGACGTCATTCGAAAGAAAACGGTGGTGTAACAACCAACCGGCATCTCAAAATAATATTTTAATTCAGATATCAGATGTGGTCTTAATAGCTATAATTAACTAGTTGAGAGATTTTTATAATTACGATCTTAATAATATTTTATTACTTTGTTTGATCACTATTATTCACGTACCAGTTTTGTTTATCAGTCTTAATAAAATTTTGTATTTTCGACATTTTCGTAGACCTTAAGATCTGTAGCGTAGCTTCATGGTTTGATGACTTGATCATAGAATACTGAATAGTAAAATTTAGATTTCACTATGCTAAACATAAAATCAATTGTGGTTAAATAATTAATTTTGAAGACATTAGACAATGAATAAGGGGTTTTCAAAAATTTAGAGGGAACTGGGAAGTAAAATAATTTATAGGTTAATGCATGGCTAAATTTAGCCATGGTTTAATGAAAATAGTAGCATGAAAAAATATTCCACTTCTTCCAATATACATTTTTTCTAAAAACCACTATAACCAATATTAATTTTCTCCAATTGGTAAAAACTGAACATTGGGTAATCTAGTTATTAGGAAAATTTAAACATTGGAAAAAGTTGTTGTTAGTAAAATAAAAATGTGGTTAAAGTGATACAGCCCCGTTTTTGACGACTGATAGCGTCGTCCGTGATATAATTATACATTATTATAATATTATTTTCATTTCTATTTTCTACTGCGGCCTGCGACTAGTAGGAAGCAGATTGTCGTCATAAATCTTATAACTTGTAAGTAAAAAATTTATTATTTTTTTTATTTTAATTATTTCAACATATCAAATAGTGTTCATAATTTAATAAATACTAATTTTTCTTCATTATTATTTGAACAAAAATTAACTATAAAAACCAATGGTAGACCTTTACCGGAATTAAAAAATTTAAAAACTAAATATAAAAAAGGAAAAAAATGAATATTTTCGAAATTTTAATCCGGCATTATATCAAAAGAATAAATGGTTATGTGGATGTGAAATAAAACAAGCTCTTTTCTGTTTTCCTTGTTTACTTTTTGGTGGTGAAACAGCTTGGACTAAAATAGGAGTCACTGATTTACAACATCTTAATGCAAAAATTGATAAACATGAAAATTCATTCAAACATATTCACAATGCGACAAACTTGAATTTATTAGGCAAAGTTGATATAAGACAACAAATTGATATTGGTTATAAAATAAGTATCCAACGCCATAACGGGTTAGTAGATAAAAATCGTTATGTTCTAGATAAAATTCTAAATTGTATTAAATGTTGCGGTAAACACGAATTACCATTACGAGGTCATGATGAAAAAGTATCTTCAAAAAATCAGGTCGTTTTTCGTGGAATTCTCGACCTTTGTACTAATTTAGACTCTAGTTTGAGTGATCATTTTGAAAAGTCAACTGTTTTTAAAGGAACTTCCAAAACAATACAAAATGATTTGTTGGATTCTATTCTATCAGTATGCCGAAACAAAATAGTAAATGAAATTCAACAGTCAGAATTTATTTCCATTATCGTTGATGAAACTACTGATATTTCAAGTATATTTCAATTGGTTCTTATACTAAGGTACGAAAACAAGGTCGGCCTGTTGAGCGGTTTTGGGGTTTTGCAAATCCAAATGGACATAATGCCGAAGCATTATCGCAAACTATTTTTAGTTTAATTGATCCTCTTTTAGAAAAATCAACTAATAAATTGATTGCTCAGTCATACGATGGTGCAGCTGTTATGTGGTCAAAAATCTGGTGTTAACGTAAAAATAAAAGAAAAGTACCCATTTGCCTTTTTTATTCATTGCTACGCTCATCAATTAAATCTCATAATGATACAATCAATTTCAAAAAATAAGCAAGTTCGTATATTTTTTTCAAATTTATCTGAAATACCAGTGTTTTTTTCTCATTCACCACAGAGAGTATCAGTGTTAGATGAAGTAGTTGGTGTTCGTTTACCAAGAGCAGTTCAGACCCGATGGAATTTTAATATTAGAACTGTAAATACTGTTTTTGAACATAGGGAAGATTTGATAATTTGTATGGATAAAATAATAGAAACATCTTTACAAACTAAGACAATTAATCAAGCTACTGGTATTAAAAGGCTTTTAGAAGATAGTGATTTCATATTTTGGTTGACTATTTTTCATAAAATTATGCCACATGTTGATTGGTTATATAATTCTGTCCAAGCTAGAAAAACAGATCCCGTTCAAGTAAACAACGCAGTAAAATCATTTGTTAATGAAATAATTAAAATCCGTGATAATATGTAATCAATTTGTTCGACACTTTTTAATCAATCAGATATAAATGATATAATACATTCAAATAAAAGAAAAACTAGCTAAGACCCAAATACTACTAAAAGAATTATTGCTTTAGAAGTATGTGATGTATTAATCAATCAAGCAAAAGATCGTTTTAGTTTTAATGAACATCTTACTACAGCGTTGCTTTTTCAAAATGAATATTATTCAAAATTTAACAACAAATTTCCAATTCATTATTTCCAAAAAACTATAAATTGCTATCCTTTCTTTGCAAAAGAACGTTTAAAAACTGAACTTGAAGTTATTTATAGCCTTGATGATTTTCGCTTATTAAAAGGAATTATCCCTACAATTAACTATATCATATCAAATAATATGAACGATTTATTTAAGGAAGTACTTAAATTACTTAAATTATAAGTCGTTATTCCTATGACATCATCGGAAGCTGAACGTGGATTTTCAACGTTAAAACGAATAAAGACTTGTTTGCGAAGTACCATGGGAGAAGAAAGACTAAATACTTTGTCTATTCTTAGTATAGAAAGTGAAATGATTGCAGAAGATATAGACTTCAATAAAAAGGTCATCGACAATTTTTCATCTACAAAAAACAGGCGCATGGATTTTATTCATAAAATAACTCCATAAATTACCTAGTGATTTTTAAATTATATATTAATATACTATAATGATTTGAACAATTTTATGAATAAAATAATAAGGTTTATAGTAATGTGTATTGTGTTTCATTTTATTATTTTCATTATACTTAATTTGACAATTTGTTACCTATATCTATGACTAGGAAGTAGGGACATTAATATATTATATTTAAAGTCGCACCCCCATCACCTGCACCCACGAGCCGCCACTGACGTGTAAATTTTCTTCATCACATATTTGATCCAGTCGAGGACAACCCAAGTCTCCAATGTTGATGACTGCAACGTGTGGTATATACTCTATAAGTAGTTTGTTCTGTTCGCCTTTGGTGTAAATACAGTCAAACTTTAACGAATTCAATATTCTGCCAAGTTCTTCATACTCAATATCACCGTAATCTATAGATAAATGATGAAAATTTTGTAGCCACTTGTTAGTTTTTCGACGTTTATTATCTTGATTAGATTTTGAATTTTTAAAAATCCAGTGTTGAGTAGCCCAAGTTTCTGTGTCTACAATAGACATATCTTTAATCATATATTTGTTATTCGCTCCAAGAATGCATTGAATGTCAATGTTGCCTGTAGACATTATGGCTTGTCTTTAAAATAAGTTTCAATAGTATTGAGTTGACTATGTATAGCAGGTAATGTTTTTTTCAAATCGTTTACAGCTTCTAGAATAGTTTGTAATGTAACTTCAGCTTTTATCATATGCTCTGTTATATCTAAACACGTTAATTCCAACTTTTCTGTTTGTTCTTCTTGTAATTGAATAGATGTATGATTTTCTTCAATTAAATGTTCAATTTTATTTTATTTATCCGAATATGATTTAATCGAATGTTCAAGATTTGAATTAATATTTTTTATTTCACCAGACTGAGAACTACCGAACACGTTCATAGTAGAAACTCAACTAAAGTTATTTTCTAGTGTCACTTATATTTATCCAACTATTATGTGTATTGTCAAACCCCAGCCACTTTACAAATATCTGTGTCCCCTTTCTACGAATAATTTTTTCGATTAAATATTCGTTTGGGTAATTTGTTTTACATATTTCCTCAGAGTAAAAACAGCCAGCAATTGGTTTTCCTGTATAATCTTGTAATTGATATGTAATAGGCATGGTTTTATTAATTTTGATAATTTTGAATATTTCCGCAGACCAACTTGGTAAATAACCTTTTGTAAATACACTTTTATATGTACTTATACGAACGTAATCACCAATTTTTAAACTATTTTTTCTATTAATAATTTTGCGTGTTTTTATTTCAACTGATGTTGGATCTAAATCAGCTTGCGTCGGAGTCATCCTTATTGTTCTATGTTTTGTATTATTATACTCATTAATCAATGAAGGTAAAATAGAAATCCAATTGTATGAACCTCGTGCAGTAAACTCTCTAAACATTTTTTTCTTTTAATGTACGGTTGAAGCGTTCTACAATACATGCTTTCATTGTGCTATACGTTGAATATTTGTGTATGTTATACTTTTTCATCAATTTATCGAATGTTGTATTATAAAATTCTTTGCCGTTATCAAGCTGTAGTAGTTTTGGTGAACGTTTGAGTAGTATTTTCGACATTGCATTTGAAACTTCTTTAGCAGTTTTTGATTTTAATGCTATCGCCCATGCAAATTTCGTAAAACAGTCTATGACGCATAGAATATATTTATAACCTTTATTTTTTTTCGAATATGGTATCATTTCAACCAGATCAGCTTGCCATAGATCATTTTTTCCGTATACATTAACTATACGTCTTATGTAATTTTTTCTAGCAGGTTTGTGTAGTTCAAATGCGATATCTCGCTTAGACATTTGGTATACGTTTTATGTAACCAGCTTCGCGTAATTCTTCGAAAATTGATAGTATTTCGTTGGAAACACCAGTATTGCCAGCAGCTTTTGATGCTAATAGTAGTTTTAAACGGGAAACCAATTCATTCGGATCGTTCCAATATTGAAGTGTATGTTTCTGTAATTGTACAGATAGTCCACTACCAGATGGAAATAATGTTGTGATTATATCTCTGTATTTATTACCGCTTTTTTAATTTGTTTGCTGTTTGACGTTAAATGAGCTGATGTTTGAATTAATATAGATTTATATGTTTTTAAATCGTTTTCGTTATATAATTTCGGGGCTTTTGAAAATATTAAACTACAGAGACCCTGTGTTAACGGGTATGTAGTATCATCAACAATTATCGTATTTCCGACAAGTTTGATTTCTTTTTTACCTAAACGTACCGTTTATTACGCTGTAATTTAGGACCATACGTCTTGTCTATGCTGTATGAATCTACCAATTCATCTATTTGATAAAAATGTAAATCTTCAGTGTTTTCTATAGTTTTATCCAAAGTAGATTTTTGTATTTCGTTTAACGGATCGATAATCGGTTTAAATGTTTCTGTTACTATCGATTGAATATCGGCTTTTCCTTGTTTTAATGCAGTATATTTTCGTTTAATATTTTCTTTTGCTTTTATCAATTCTTCGAGTACTTCACCACTGGAGTCCATGATCGTAAATGAGATGTTTTTTAAAAAACGTAAGTTTATATAATAACAAACGTGTCGAAGCCGTGACGATAACGCCCATTATCGCGTTCACACTCTTTGTTTATTACGATAAAGTAGAACCTCCCCTTACGCCAACACGATGTACAGAAATCTTTAAATTCTGTATACGACATGTCACCAGAGCAATGCTCTATGTAAACATGTTTTAAATTAGTTTCATCTTGTTTAAATAAAACGATAAGGTTAGCGTTATCACGCAAAAGTTGTTTTGGTACTCTTGAATAACTCTGAGCTAGATAGCACACATCTATAAGGTTATGCCTTCCCCTTGCAAAGATTGATCTACATACTCCTTGCCCCTCTGTCAAAATATCGTCTAGAATATACACAGAGTTTGGTAGGGCTTTTTCAGGTTCAATAACTTGTTCGTTTTCGTAGAACGTAAATAATTGTACTCCTTCGATATCTGATAAGATATTACTCAACATTTTATATTTCGGTTGATCCAGAGTTTTCGAATATATGTAAACGTTGTAAAATCTTATTCCATTTATTTTAGTTAATAATGCAAATATTAAATTCGTTTTTCCACAGCCGGACGGACCTTTAATAAGCGCACGTATCGTATTAGGTAGAAGCGGACCGTGTCTATAGTTTTGAAACGAAGTAGGTGGATCTACGTTCTCAACTGTAAGCTCGGTTTCTTGTTTAATGAATTTCATTTTGATATAAATATCTTTATTGTGATGAGAATGTCATCAGTACACAATGTCACTCGCTCGAAGAAGCAACAAAAATAAAGGTGGCGGGCTTATTAACACGCTTATAAACAAATTACCGATCGAACTTCACGTGCCTGGTAAGTTTATTAAATCCGATATTATCATAATAATAATAATAATAATATTTTTTTTTTGTAGGTTATCAATATTGTGGACCTGGTACAAAATTGAAAAAACGTTTAGTTCGTGGTGATAAAGGTATAAACCCGTTAGACGCTGCGTGTAGAGACCACGATATCGCATACGAACGTAGTAACTCTATCGCCGATCGTAACGAAGCTGATCATATATTAGAACAGCGAGCCTGGGAAAGGTTCAAATCGAAAGATTCTGGTTTAAAAGAAAAAGCTGTAGCTTGGGGTGTGACTACCGCCATGAAGGCAAAACGTAAATTTGGTGGTGGTTGTGGGTTTAAAGCAGCGGTTAAAGCAACTAAAAACGTTTTAAAGAAAAAGGCGGTGAAAAAAATTTAATGAAATTAACAAAAAAGTGTGTAGCCGTCGCACGAAAAACATTTAAATCTACAAAGACAAAAGTTCCGAGAATAGTAAACATTCCGAAAAAAGGCGGTGTATTACCACTTATTCCGATTTTCGCCGGCTTATCAGCTCTAGGTGCTCTGACTGGTGGAGTTGCCAACGTTGTGAAGATGGCCAATGAATTTAAGAGGAACGTTCCATCACATTTGGGAAATGGTTTTTACCTGACGCCATATAAAGGCAACTCATACAAAATAGGTGATGGTCTATATATCACACCACATAAAAATGGTGGTGGGAGAGTAAAAACGAAAAAAAAACTAATATCTACGTTACCCAAGAGAGCGTTGTATGATTTCGAACTTATAAAAATCGCACGTTTGTTGAAAATACCACATTTCATCGGCGTGTTTACTAGAGATAAGTTGCCAGTTCGTCCTAAACGATTTGAATCGGCGATTGTTAACTTGGACACTGAAAACGGTACAGGTACGCATTGGGTAGCGTATAAAAAAATCGGAAAAAAAGTAAAATATTACGACAGCTTTGGAAATTTAGCACCTCCGCTAGAAGTACAGAAATATTTTCAAGGACGCGATATTAATTACAATTATAACACAGAGCAGAGATTTAATACATCAAACTGTGGACACTTGTGTATACAATTTTTATCATGTACACGATAACGTTAAACGGAAACTCGAGTGAACTGTCATGCGATATTTTTCCGCCCATAGAGGTAGAAAATACAGCACAAATATGACTTTTGAGCCTGCTAACAAATAATTCAATTCCAAACATAGAACCTGGTTGCAATACCATAGGTTTTCGGAATATGATTGGACAAGTTGAAAACGTAATTATACCTACTGGAACGTATGAGTTGGAAGATTTAGAGTTTGTTATAAACAAGTTGAAGCCCGACTATATAACTTTTTTCGAATTAAAATCAGATGGTAACACGTTAAAGTGTATGATATCCTGTAGCCATGAGATTGACTTTTCAATCGAAAACAGTATAGCAACATTATTAGGATTTAGAAATGTTGTATATACTACTGGTACTACACACGAATCTGAAAATACAGTCAACATAATGAAAATAAACTGTATAAAAATAGAGTGCAACTTAATAACCGACTCATTTTGTGATGGATCGCCGAGCCAGATTATACATGAATTTTATCCGACTGTTGCTGTGGGCTATAAAATTGTTGAAGTGCCTAGACATTTAGTTTTTTATGGTCTTAATACTACTTCTATAAGTAAAGTTGAAATCATACTAAAAGATCATAAAGATCGATTGATAAATTTACGTGGTGAACCAATTACGATTCGATTACAAATAACACACGGATAAGATGGCGCTCAAGTTTAATATAAATACTACTGCAATAAAAAAACCCGTCATTAAAGTGACTGCAGTTAAGAAGTCAACACCTAAGTCTAAACCGAAAAACAACGAGTTCAAGCTCACGAAAAATAACTTAGATTTTCTTCGTTCACTACAATAATGGATGACACATATTTAGATGTAACGGCCGGTTATGTTGACGATTGTAAAATAACGCAAATGCAATATCATTCGTTCACGCCGTATTCAAACACGTCTTTTTCATACAATGATGAAATTAGAATAAATATTCAAAATATGGAATCTTACACTGAAAAAAAAACCCGTATCATATGAATAAAAACGTATGTTGATTTGACAATTATCTTGTTACTATTCAGCCGACAAGATTTTTGTTAAACCAATGTATATTAGATTGTTAATAAGTAATTAAATAATCTTATCATTTTGAGAAACATATTGTTGAAATGATAATAGGAATTGTTATTAGATTTACTGTTATTGTAGTGGTGACAATTATCTTGTCAGCATACTAATAATTGCTGCAGGTAAATATTGTTAACATGATAAATATTTTTATAAATTGATAATTTATATGATTGATTTAAAAACTTATAGTTATCAATTTTAAAATTTAAATTGTCAAATTACACTAAATATTCTTGTAGAAATAACAGTTATATTGATCTTTATTTGACCATGTGTCTTGTTAATTCAATGATTATGATGCTAATTTATTAAAAATTGATTTTTGAAATATGAATTTAATTAGTAAAATACAGTACCTAGTCATAATTTATTTGATTTTTCATGAAACACATTTTTTTTTCTATAGGTATTAATTTCATAATCATTTCTTGCAGCATAGAACATACACAAACTAAAACTAAAACTAGTTAAAATAAATAAATAAGAAAAAGTATTGGTTAAATTAATAAAAACTTTTATTATTTTTTAATATATTATCATAATATACACGGGTTATTATAATAAATTTAAAATAAAGTAGCATAAAATAATAAAGTAGAATAAAATGTATGAAAAAAAAAAATTATAATTATTTAAGTTCTGATAAGACTTGTGCCAGTTTAGGGTGTGGTTTATCGAATTTTGATTTCAGACCAAAAAATATATTTTGAATAAATAGCCACACAATGTAGGACTGTGTTGGATATTCTAAGTTAAATACATGAAAAATTTTGTAGCATACTTCTACAGACCGTATGATTGAATGCACCTTGTATATAATTGTATCAAAATAAACTAAAATTTCTCTTTGTGCAAACAAAGAACCAACAATAAAAATAAAAGGCTGAATTGGGTTGCCTTGGGTTCTAAGACTTTGAAAATGATGCTGCATGGCCTCTACTGATTCACCAAAAACTATAAGACTATCCTGAGAGTCTTTGATTGAATACTTAATAAGATTTTTCTTTCCATTTTCATCTTTGGTGATTTTTTTTGAAGTCGGTGCAAATACAGCATGTAATAAATATATTAGAGCTGCGTTTTTTGAATCTGTTAAATATTTAAAAAAATAGTATATCAATACACATGTTATTGTTAGACAAGCAAGTACATCAAATCAAGCAAAATATTCTGATAAAAATTTAAGTGCCCATTAGAAGCCTTAATAACACCCAAACAATAAATAATAAATAGGTATATAATACATTAATACCCACTATTAATAATTAACTTTTTAATTATTATATAATATTATAATATATCAAACTATTCATGATATAATATTATGTATTATATGATTTAGGTATATACTATACTATTTCAGCATTAAAAATCTGATAATAATAATAATAATATACTAATTACATAAATCATCTTAAAGAGAGTGACAAATTTTTTTTTTTTAATTATTACCCATTACTTAAATAACTTTAAATTAATTTATTAATTCAAGTAAAATACATACAAGATTTACCAGTGATAAAATTAGGGATTTAGGGATCTATGTATTTCAAACATAATATACAATATACATATCATGGACTACCTATGCGGATAAATAAGAAATAAAGAAAAAAGCATAAAAATATCTCACTTTCACTTATATTGTTATCACTACTTTGTATTTTGTCTAATATTTTGCGACAGTTTATATCCTTTACTTTTTCCATCAATAAATCAAATATTTTTGGAGACTTTTCTTCAAAGTTTTGGTATATAGAGTCGCCATTAGGAAATAATGCATGGTAATCAATATCAATCTGAAAACATTATATAATCTTTATAGGTACATAAGAAAATACAGAAATAATTTTTTCAATTAATTACCAGCTTATGGCCATAAGGAATTGAATATTGTTTCCAAGTCTTCAATATACTTGCTGTTGACTCTGAATATTTTATGTAATTTAATCGATAGTTTACACTTGCTTTCCAGTTTTTTTCAAGATCTGGAAATGGACTGTCATTATGTTTCAATTCATCCAATATATAATCTATTTCATTTTCTGATACTGCAAATAATATAGACATTATATGTATGTATGTATATTTTCATTTATAAATTAAATATTTTACCAAATTCTCTGTCAGTCCAACCATCTTTCTCTTGATTTCCACTACCAGTTTTATTTTTTTCTAATTTAGTTTTAGTATGAACTAATCCAGTATTTTTCAGATTTCTCATTGAATTATAAAACTTGGCATACAATTTGCCTTTTGGGTTTTTATTGCATCCAATTTTTATGAAATAGGTATCCTGTAAATTTTTATTATGGTAATTATTATTATTATGATAGCAATAAATAAAAAATTTAGTTACCTTAATTTCAGAATTAAATATTGCCACTATTTGATCTGCTATAGACTCAGCCAAGCTTACAGACATTGGTATGCGCTGTGACAGTACTTGCCCAATAAGTATGTCAACCAATGTTGATCTAATACCATCATTTAGCTTATTATTCTGTCTATAATAGTCCAATATTAAAGAACCTTGTGTTGATGAATTTAGAATTACATCAACATTTAATTCTTGGCTTAATTTAAAAGATTTAAGAGGAGGTTCTAAATTTGCTTTGTTCATTGATATATCTAACGTTGATGTTTCAGCAAGCTCTGTTCGTTTATCTATATCAACAATATTTAAACCGCTTTTCCATTTTTCCAGTTGAGATTCAAATTTAACTAGGATGCCTAATGGATATGTTGATAATAATTTATCAATATGTCTAGTATTTAAAAGCCGGAGAGCACTCATATCAATTAGTTGATCTACACAAAAAACATATTTACAGAATAATGAGTGATAAACTGTGCACTGTTTCCCCATTATAGTTATTTTACCAATACAAGTTTGATATACACATGTTAATCCCCAATCTTCTAATAATTTCTTTAGTATTGGTAAATCTTCAACTGGGTAATGAAACTCTGACATTTTAGTTAAACTGTTTTGAAGATATAAATCAGGATTCATAGTTTCTACTACTTCAGCTGGGAGCTAAGATATAAATTATAAATAATAATACAAATGAACATTGGTATAATAAAATATGCATAAATAACTAAGGTGTCATTTTTAAAATGTTATTTATTAAAAAAAAGAAATGGTACTTACAGTACTAGAAGGTACTTGAAGCATATGTAAAAATGAGTCACTTATATGTGGCGTATATTCCATTTCTTTACAACTTATAAATATTCTAATAAATGTTAAAAAAAAATATATATATAGAGATACAATTTAATGATACATATTTATTATACATATAAAATATTAAAACATAATTTTAATTAATTAAAAATTTATTAAGTTAGTAGAATTCTTTTAAACGTATCATTTTTTGACCTGATGTAACTACTGTTACATTTATGGGAGGACCACTAAATTCATTTATTTTAAAAACAAAACAACCATCTTCCTCCTCATTATCACTAACAATAAACGATTCAAGATGTGAACTAAATCCATTTAACAAAATTTTTTTGATCAAAATATAGACAATATTGTCTGGATTATTATTCATTGTTATAAGTTCCAATATTTTAAATAAGCACATTTCATTACACTGCTTTGTTAAATAATAACCAACCTTATATAAAATTCCATTAAATCTCAGTTCAGTATAACATGTATACTGTAATGAAGTTATATTAAGACTATTGTTAATAATGTCAGTATATTTAGTAAGAACTTTATGTTTATCTTTGAAAATAATTTTTTTATCTAGGTCTCTCATTAAGTCATAAGCAAATTTAAACTGGTACTTTTTTGCTAATGTCAAGGAAATATTTTTTCTAGAAGTAGTGGATCTTGCATACATCTTTAATTCTCTGTGTTTACCTTCAAAACGAAAGCACCAGTAATGCCTAGGAGGACCAGAATTTTGAATTATTGTTGGATAATGGACTAAAATGTGATGTTTTGGTTTTAAATTATCATTGAAAAGAGTTATGTACAACAAATTATGTTGGGAAATTAATTGTTTCAGATATGAAATTGCATTCTCAGTAAAAGTGTATGATAACAAAATATCTGTAATTTTAAGTAATAACCGAAAAAGCTCCCAAACTTCATCAGATTCAGGTATTAAATCTCCTATCATCAAAGGAAAAAAGTGCATAAAAGTCATGACTTCCCTGGCTGACATTTTTAAATGGTTTTTTTTTAAATGAAGGGCTGTTATAGGAGGTGAAATATTACCTATCTCTATTTGTCCATAATTGAAATTCATTTTTCGACTATTCAATGTTTCTAAAGAAAATAGTTTTGCGGTATCAATATAATATCTTATAATATGACATAAATCGTAGTGGCAAACCCCTTCAAATAAATCATGCATTATATCAATACAATAATTTTTAGTTGCATGAAAACTAGTTATTTGATTTAAAAACGAATCTTTATAAATACCAGTTTCAGCAAAATTCATAGTTTCAATATCTTCAGAATAATTTTGAACATTACGTAAACAACTCAAGTCTTCTTCATGCATAACCCAAGTAGCAACCTTATCTGCTTTACAGAAGCGACAGAAGAATTTTGCTGAAAACGATTTACTAAACTCCAATATACTATTAAGTCCCAAATTATCTCCTAATATTATACCCAAAATAAAGTGTACATGAAAAGTACCTTCTTGTGTTACAATATCTATTCCTTCCTTTTCAAGCATATTTATTTCATTTACCAAACCATGTAAACATTGATCATTTCCAAATAATTTAAGATCAACATGCTTTATTAATGCAGCTAAATATATATTAGATAATTTTGAACAATTATCTTCTAGGGGGAAGCTATAATAAAATGCAGAAACAGAGTGAAAATTAGAATGCGAACCTAAAGGATTATTAATTTCAAATTCATCTGTATATAAAAAAAAAGGAATACATATTTTGTTAGGTTGAAAACCTTTTTTTTTCCAGAGATTTCCTTGGACAAAATTTTCCATTGATGTACTTTCATTGTTTTTATAGAAATTTAATTTAGTATACTGTTTTTTAAAATTATCACCTTGCTCAAAATATTTTTTAAATTGGAACTTTAAAGGTAAAAGAGCTCCTGTAGTGTTTTTTTCATCGTATACACTTTCACCAATACATTGAACAGGGCTAATTTCTTTATTTATAGTAAACTGATAAATATTACATAAGAAATCATTTTTTTTTAGCCAATCTATTAAACGATATTCAGAATTACAATATTGAAAAATATTTTCTATAACCGAAGTTACTCTATGAAATTTACCACGTGAAATAGGTTCTTTAATTTCGTCATCGATTACTGCTTTTAACATAGATACAACTGGAGCAATAATTGAATCTACTATTCCAGTTTGTATTGATATAATATCCACTCTAGTAAAATTGTTATTGTTGTGCAAACCGACTATAAACTCAATTGCAGACTTATATATAGCTTCACTAAACAGATCAAGATTGATTGGAATTGTATTAATAGGAATTTCAGGTAAAACATTATGGATATCAGCACTTTCAGTACATTGAAGTAATAGTGGAGAGTTATTGGAAGATGATTGTTCTGGTTCAGGTTCTAATAGAGGCGTTAAATGCTTTTTATGAAGATGTCTTTTAAATGTAGCCAAGTTAAGAAAAGACTGTGTACAAGTTTCTTCACAGCATGTATAATTGCTATCAGATTTTAACAAATGGAAAATTTTAAAATGATACACTAACGATTTCCAACTATCAGTATTAAATTTACATACATAACAAATCATTTTAAAATATTATAGCAATTGACAACAGGTAGTGACAATAACTTACTCTAACTTACATACAAATTAAAGGAAACTTTTTTACAACTGCTTCGGAATATTTATAGAATACCTTTAAATATAAAATTAATCTGTGTAATTATAATTATAAAGTCATATACGAGGTCTTATACCTGAACATTAAAATTTATAACAAATAGTGGTGCATACTATAACTAAGACATATTAAGATATTAACTCTTGGTGAAACATACACCTATTATAAAGATGTTTAGCGAAGTCTAGTTGCACCACTAACAATAAAAGTAAATAAAAATATACAAAGACTTACCAGTAAGCATATTATAGTATAAGTGTGTGACATATAAGTTGAGTATAGTCATTAGCCAGTATAGGATCTTGGAGGTAGCAGGTGTTGACAGCAATATCAGAAAAAATAATATATAACACGACAGATCACAGAAAATAATTTTCAAAATAAATAGCACAGTAAACAATAATGTTGATCCAAGTTTGTGATCCAATTCAAATAATTCAATATTATTCTTAATCTGTGGATCCAATGCGTCAATGCAATTGCGCGTATGCCGTAAGCTAACTTCCGTAGTTCCGTACAAGAATTATTAAATTAAATATTTAATATTATTATAATGATTATTGACAACTAAATACTCCGGCCAGGTTTACCCACGAATCACGACTCATGAGAATACGCTGGTCGCCACTAGGCGGCTACGTTTATAATAG
This sequence comes from Aphis gossypii, assembly GCF_020184175.1. Taxonomy (NCBI): domain Eukaryota; kingdom Metazoa; phylum Arthropoda; class Insecta; order Hemiptera; family Aphididae; genus Aphis; species Aphis gossypii. The sequence continues at coordinate 85,218 of NW_026083026.1, forward strand.
TCAATTGTTAATTTGGTAATATAATTGTCACGATGATAATGTTGCTGTCGACCTTTGGGTTATTTCAGAAAACCCATAGTTATAAATAGTTATGTACTCCGTGATAAGTACAAACAAATATAACAAAAATGATAATATTGGTATTGTCATTTTAATAATAACTTATCAATTAAATACATTTTTTGCCAACAACATTGATAATATAGATTGTTATCATGATAAAACAATTATAAATTTAACAAATATATTGTTTGAATGACATACTATTATTATGATGACAAATTTAAATATTGTTAAAGTTTAACAAGACAGTATTGTCAATGAAGTCCAAGATTTTTTTTTCAGTGTACACTCTACCGTGTGAAAGTTATATTTACATTGAAGGAAAGCTAAGAAAACCTTTAGATGCTGAAGGAGACGTACGTTTTTCGAATAATGGTTTGGTATTTTTATACTCCGAAATGCGATATGAAATAAACGGAATAGAAATACAAAAATTGAAATCATCCGGAGTATCGTCTTGCCTGAAAGCATACTGTTCATATACACCAAGTGACTTGAATACGTTAGACAATTGTGCTTGGGACTCGGGCATGGACGGCGAAGATAATAAAAATTTTATGAGCAACGATGTATTTACCGGTTGTATACCTCTAAAACATTTATTCGGATTTTGCGAAGATTATAAAAAAATATTACCTACTAAATTGCAATCAACAACTGATTTTAAATCGCTCGTCTACCGATTTAGACGCATTACGTATGACGCAAACCGGAACCCCCGAAAACGTTGAAAAAAAAAAAAAAAATTACGATTGAATTGATTAAAGTGATATGGAAGATGCCTATAATCAGAGTTAATGATAAAGAAAAATTAAAACTGTTGAAAGTGATAGATTCACGTAAAACGTTATCATGTGCGTTCAGAACCTGGGATCTATGTGAATATTCTGTACTACCTAGAAATACTTCACATTCATGGACGATAAAGTCTAGCAGCTTGCTTGAAAAACCTAGATTTATTTTGTTTGGATTACAAACAGATAGAAAAAAAAAATATAGAAAACGACGCTGGGCGCATTGACCACTGCCAACTAAAAAATCTTAAGGTACACTTAAATTCTGAAGTGTTTCCATATGAAGACTTTCGTGCTGATTTTAAAAATAATACCATCAGCTTACTGTATAAAGCCTATACAGACTTTCAAAAATCGTATTACGAGAGAGATTATTCTGAACCATTGTTATCAAAAAATGTTTTTCAAACATATGTTCCAATCGTCGTTGTCGATTTATCGCATTAGAATGATAACGTTAAATCATCGACCATAGACCTACGAGTAGAATTTGAAACGGATACGGTTATTCCTGTGAAAACCACAGCTTATCGTTTAATTTTACATGATCAGATTATAACTTATAACCCGTTTAGCGGTGATGTTAGAAAACTAATTTTTTTATACATCTAGACACGCGGTAGCGTGTCAAGCCAAGTTCTAGCTACAGAACTAGCGAGCAGCACCGTGTGTAATATTACACGAACCATTTGGAGCCACTTTTGACCCCCTCATAACTCAAAAACTATTCCACATAAACATGTCAAATTTGGCTCATACGTATATTGAGACTTACGAGATACATATGTTTTCCAAATTTCATAAACATACCTCAAACCGTTATTTAGATATTAACGTCCCAAAATCGTCATTTTTATGACTGACTGACTTACCTATAGATCAAAATTCTAACCCAGTTCCAGATGACCTAGAAAGTTCAAATTTGCCATACAGATAGGTAGTTAGGTTAATACAAAGGAAAAAATTAGAAACTTGAAGATTTTTAATTTTTAATTTTTTTTTAATTTTTTAATTTTTAATTTTTTATCAATTGATTTTATTATAATTTTGCAATTAATTATCTATTATGTTTTATTTTTCAATCAATTAATTAATTGCCTCTGCTTTAATGTAGTGTTGACTTAAATTGAAAAATTAAATTAAAAAATTTTAAAAAAAATTAAATTAAATTAAAAAAAAAAAAAAAAAATTAAATTAAATTTATTTTTTTTTTTATACTTATGTAGGAAAATACAATAGTTTATTAAAAACCATTTGAAAATTATTTTAATATGATTTAATAGTTATTAATTATTTACTTACAAAAAAGTAATGGTATCCCAACAAAACATAAATGTAAAATGATAGCCAAGTTCAATTAAATAATATGATTTGGTTTTTGACTTCAACGACAAAAGAAGTGAGATCTAAATGGATGCCAAATTCAATGGTCAGTCCTGAAATTTATTTATAACAACATAAAATATAATTTCTTCTTATCACTTAGAATAATGTTTTGAAGCCTAAATTCTGACTTGGCTAGTTTCCATGTACGAATTATGTTATAGCCTTCGCAAGTTCTAAAGTTGTAAGTTCTTTTTTATCCTTCTAAAAATTTGGCTTGCTGGTAGAAACTAGCTATCGAACACAGTGCTCTTCCATGACTGTTTTGGTTGGTACTGAATAATAATTCGTATATGACAACTAGCCAAGTCAGACCTTAGGCTTCAAAACATTATCCTAGGTGATAAGAAGAAATTATATTTTATGTTGTTATAAATAAATTTCAGGACTGACCATTGAATTTGGCATCCATTTAGATCTCACTTCTTTTGTCGTTGAAGTCAACAACCAAAGCATATTATTTAATTGAACTTGGCTATCATTTTACATTTATGTTTTGTTGGGATAAATATATATATTATTTCTACTTGTAATTATTTTTTTTCTACCTTGTAAATTATATTATTTTTACTTTGTAAATATTTTTATTACCTTATTATTAATAAATAAAAAGAAAAACTTTTTTTAAAAATAACTGACTTGTTTTTATTTTACACAAATACTATACAAATCGTATACAAAAATATTTTACACAAAAGTACATTAAACAGTGTGTCGTCTTTTGGGTAGTGAGTTGGTAATGTTGTACTGTGGTCCGTATGGTCATCGTTTTCATCTGTATAAGTATTGTATTGCGGTTCGTATGGTCCATCGTTTTCGTCTGTACAGCTTGTCTGTGATGGAGGGGAGATATCAGAAAGAATTTCCTAAAACATGAAATATTAAAATATTGGTTTTTTAAAAAGTAGGTTTTGTTATATTACCTCATTAAGTATAGTGTAAAATGATGGCGGTGAAAAAGGTTTCTCGTATCCCTATAAAATATAATATATTAATATTGGTATAAGAAAAAAATATTTTTTTCTTACCTCATCTTTTTTTCTAATTCGTCCAACTATCTTTGTGCGATATGTTCAGCTGCATGTAATTGAAGCTGACTTGTGAAATTGTAGTCATTTACATGTGTTGCAATGAAAATGTTGTTAATGCTTTTCACGCGATTTGTCGTTTCTAGTTTCAACCTTGGTATTTGTTTTTAAGTATGACGCGATTTGATTTATTTGCTGTATTACGAGCGGTTTAACGATTTTGGTTTTTCTCTCGATGATCTCGAAAATTGACCACTCTAAATCTTGTAACTTCAATAAGTCGTTACGATTTAACAGTATGCGACATCCATCTTGTATTTTAGACTCTATAATGAGCATATTCTCTCCTTGGTACACCATACTAGATATTGTAATTGAATCGGAATCCAAAAATAAATTACGCTTATACTTTTATGGTTGTTCGAGTATAAATGATAGAATGTTTCCCATAAGTCGGAAAATACGTTTGAGAAAATCGGCGGAAATATTTACAAAACCTGATGGTGTTATAATGTGAATCACGGTGTTGAATTCATCTGTTGGATCGAGTCCGATGTTTAAAAACTTGCGAGATGAAAAATCAACTACTAAACACTTAAATCAAGGTTCAACTTTAACCTTTTTAATATACAAAATAGCACCAGACTATAAAATATACCCTTTGATTAAATATTCAGTTCAATTGGATGCAATTTTTTGTTTTTATTGTCGTAATGTTGCTACTTTTACATCTCATGAAAAACAGCAATATGTTTTAATAGTTTCAGGGTACAGTGATTGGAAAAATATTTCAGGAATGACAAAAAAACATAATGAGGCAAATTCACATAAAACTTCGTTTGCAAAGTATCAAGGTTTTGTAACATCGAAAAGTGTTGGTGCGGTCACATTGCAAATTAATAGTCATGTTGAAGAAAATATAACTAAAAGTCGAGAAATACTAAAAAGTAATATTCGTTTTATTTTATATTGCGCGCGGCAAGACATTGGTTTACGCAATCATTATTATATAAATACTTCTTTAAACAAATATCTAGAAAATACTGAATAAACAAAACAATCAAGGTAATTTAAAAGAATTAGTTGATTTACTATGTTTAGAAAACGAAAAATGTAATAAAGACTTAAAAGTCTTTGCCTAAAAATGCAAAATACACATCAGACATTGTACAAAATGATATTTTACTTGCGTCTTCCAATATTATTACACAGACTATTGTTAAAGAAGTTAATGAAGGTAGTTCGGTGTACAGTTTAATTGTAGAAGAAGCTCGAGATGCTTCAACGTTAGAATAAAATATGTCAATATGCATAAGGTATGTACATAAATAAATTATTAAAGAACGATTTTTAGGATTTGTACAAGTATTAAAGTTGGATGCACAAGGTCTCACTCATTGTATTATCGAATTTTTAAATGTGGTTGGTTTAGACATTGAAAAATGTATTAGTCGGTCTTACGACGGTGCGTCAGTGATGTCAGGCTCTACCAACGGGGTACTAATAAAAATTAGAGAGCTCTCTAAAAACAAATGTCCGTATATACCTACACTGTTACGCGCATCGATTAAATTTAGTTTTAGTCGATGTTGCTAAATCGGTTGAAATAGTTGACGAAACGATAGGATTACTGGAAGTAATTTATGCATTTCAATCAAGTTCAACTTTACGCCATAGCATATTTTCTGAAGTCCAAAAAGATTGCGAAAATGTATTAAAAGAACCCCAACATAGCGGTACAAGATGGGTTGCTAAGTACAAATGTATTCATTTTTTTTTTATTCGATATAAAAATGTTGTAAAAGCTTTGTCAATATGTTCAAAAAAAATTTATTAAATTAACTTTATACAAAATTTAACAACTTAGAAATATTTAATGATTTTCCTATCGCAACATTATTGGATCCTAGGTTAGTAATTCATAAAACATTTTTTTCTTAAACCTTAATTATTATCTTAATTTTGTAATTTTAGATTCAAAACACTCCATTTTAAAGATCCTGTTAACTGTGCTAGGGCAACTGAAAAATTTAAAAAAATGTTGATGAAACTGGAGCTGAATCAAAGGACTCAAATTCAACTAAATGAACCTGAAGTAACAGAAGTTTCAACAACAAACTCATTTGATTTATGGACTTACCATACTTCCAAAGCAAATATTCAAATTGAAGATAGGACTGAACCGATTTATCAGGAAGTAATAATTGAATATTGTATTATTCTCTAACAGTATAGTAAAACTTAATTAATTTTTTTCTTTTTAGCTTTATGATTTCTTAGCAAAACCTGTTGTAAGTAACTTGGATACTTCGCCTCTAGACGCATGGGAAGTAATGGATAGCATGTATCCCAACTTACATAAAATAGCAAGGCAGAAGATAGGAATAATTGCAACCTCAGTTCCATCTGAGCGACTGATTTCTAAATTAAGTGCTACGCAGTACGCTTTCAAAAACAAGAAATAGATTACAAGGTAAAAGAATGTCAAAGCTAGTTTTTTTGAGCTCGCTAGAAAAAGAATATTGGTTTTAATTCATTTTATTTTATTTGTTATTTACATTTTAAAACTAAAAAATGTTACTATTATTAGTTAATGAGAAGATTGATTATTATTATTTTATTTTATGTGTTATTTACAAGTTAAAGAGAAGATTGAGTTTTGTTATCTGTCACTAGCTATACCAAAAACTTCATATTTAATTTAATTCATAATTTGACTAGTTATTGTTTAAATATTTGTTGCAGATTAACACAATTGTAAAATTGAGCTGCTCCTGTTAACTACAATAAATAATAATTACATAAACGACATACCTAATGTCTACTATTTTCGACATAATGAATATACAGAATATATAAATTTATCATATGATTATTAGTAATAATTACTTATACTTCGAAACATCAAATAATGTATTAATTATGAAAATACAGTGGTCGCCGCTTATAGTGTTCACTGGTTATAAGAATCAGCCGCTTTAGTGATCAAAAATGTCAGGAACGGAACAAACAGCCGTCTTCAGTGCATTTTTCGTCACGTACTGTGATCAGGTTTTCGGTTATAGTGATCAGAAAAAATCATGTCAGAAATAAAATTTATAATAAAATTACCTATTTTTATGTACACAAAGGGGGAAAAACGATTACGAATGGCCGTCCTAATCTTATCTAATGTGACCCACGTAATGAGTGTACTTCCTATCGTAATATCGTATATGTTTGAAACCGTTTGTGTTCCCGTTATTACCGCTATGTATAGTGTATACGGATGACAGTATACTCGTACGTATAGACTTATACGCAGTTTGTTTTCGTCCGTTGCGTTGTTCGGTGCACTTTATGTTTAGCGTGTAGTGTATTGTTTGTATAGTGTATTATGGCTAGTAGAAGTGCGCTTTCAATAAGTGAAAAAAAAAGTGTCCTAGCCGATTATGACAAGCTTCCCGAGAAGACGAATCAGAGATTAGCAGCACAACAATTGGGCATTCCGCAGTCAACATTAAATAAGTTACTGAAATCCCGTAACGAAATAAGTGACTGCACTGAATCTCAAAATAGAAAACGTAAACGTGAGAGCAAAAGTAAGGCAACCGATGAAGCTCTTTTCATGTGGTTTAAGCAAGCTATCGCTATGAATGCTCCTATAAATCGCAGCATATTAATGACAAAAGCCAATGACTTGCCAAAAAAATGAGAGAAATTAATTTTAATGCAACTGATGGTTGGTTGACTAGGTGGAAAGATCGCCACTATATTGTTTACAAAAAACTTCATGGAGAAAAACAAGACGCAGATGCGAGTGGTGCTGATTCTTGGATTAAAACAACGTGGCCAACTGTTTTGAATAAATACGGTCCAGAAAACATCTTTAATTTAGATGAAACAGGGCTGTACTATAGAGCAACACCTGACTATTGCATGGTTTTAAAAAATGCACCGGCCTCTGTAGGGAAAAAGAATAAAGCGAGGATCACTGTGGCTTTAACGTGCAATATGACGGGTACTGTAAAAAAAAAAACAATAGTCATTGGTAAAAGTAAGCAACCAAGATGTTTTAAAGGTGTCAAGAACTTACCTGTTGACTACTTCAGCAATATAAATGCTTGGATGACATCTTTTATTTTTGAAAGTTATTTGAGAAAATGGGATTCAATACTTGATCACAAAATCGCTCTAATTTTGGACAATTGTACAGCGCATCCCAAATTTTCTTTAAAGAACATTGAACTGGTATTTCTTCTTCCCAATACAACGTCTTTAATTCAGCCCCTTGATCAGGGTATCATCAAAGCTTTTAAGACTTTTTACAGGTCCGATATGAGTAGGCAAATTATTGACGCAATCGATGACGGACAAGGGAGTGGTAACGACATAGCTAAGAACATGACAGTGCTACAGGCAATTCACATGTCGCACAATGCTTGGATGAAAGTTACAACTTCATGTATGTGAACTGCTTTAAAAAGTCTGGTATCGTAGTTGTCGTTTGATTGCATCAGAACGATAATGTCAAATCATCGACCATAGACCTACCAGTAGAATTTAAAACGGACAGCTATTTCAGAAAAGATTGCAGTTTATTGTTTAACACTGCATGATAAGATTATAATTTTTAACCCGTTTAGTGGCGATATTAGAAAACTGTACTTTTTATTTTTACCTTGTAAATATTTTTATAACCTTATTATTAATAATAAGTTTTTTTTAAATATCAGTCTTGTTTTTATTTTACACAAATATCATACAAAAATAGTATATTAAATAGAGCTTCATCTTATGGGTTAAGGCACTGCGAAGTTGTTATACTGTAGTCCGTATGGTCCATCGTTTTCATCTATACAGCTTATCTGTAATGTGGAGGGGACTTGGACGAGATAACAGATTCAATTTCCTAAAACATGGAATATATAAATATATATTATTTTATGGGTTAGATTTTGATATATTACCTCATTTATTATAGGTACTGTAAAACGATGTTGGTGAAAAAGGTTTAGAGCACTCGTCGGAATATTTTTATAAAATATAGAATATTAATAACGAAATAAGAAAAATAAATATATTTTTTCATAACTCATCTTTTTATAATTCGTCCAACCATCTATGTGTGATATGTTCAGATGCATATAATTGAAGCTGACTCATGAAAATGTAGTCGTTAACATGTGTTGCAATGACAACGTTAATTCTTTTCACACGATTTGTCATATTATATTCAAGGGTTCTAGTTACTACCTCGATGTTTGATTTTAAGTAAGTTGCGATTTAATTAATTTGCTGTAGTACTAGCGGATTAACGATTTTGGTTTTTCTTTCGATGATCTCAAAAATAAACCACTCTAAATCTTGTAACTTCAATAATTCGCTACGATTTAATAGTAAAAAAAAATTAACCCCATAATATTAAACTTAGGCTCACCAATACAACTTAATTAATGGGGAATTCTTACTAACTGGACAATATTTTGTTGCCATCTGTAGTCATTCTTAGTTAAGATAAAATATATGTAACGAGAAATATACAGCGCGCCCCGTCGTTAACTCAATAACTATCACAACGATATTTCGTGACTACCGCATATAAACTGTTCACCATAGATGACGCTTATGAGCAGCACGCTTTAATTGGTTGCTGTGGCCGCGATTCGATTTGCATATTAATGCCGGGTTGCATGAACGTTCGTTAAACGTTTAACGATCCGTTAGCGCTGTAACGAATGATTAAAATTTTATTGATCCGTTAAACAATCTTTAAACGTTCAATAGATTTATTGGGCCGTTAAAATATAGGTTACCAGCTCATTAAACTAATGGACCGATTTCGGCTCTTTAAATTTTAATGATTCGATAACTCTACTGTTATCACGTAGTCACTGTGTCCTGTAGTTAGTAGTAGGTACTCGCATAATTTTATTTTATGTTTTGTACGTTGTACCTTTAAAAATAAAGTTTGAAATGTCAAGTTCTGATACAAGTATGTCAATTTCTGATGATGAATTTGTTCTGGATATTGTGTATTATTTACCTAGACCAAGGTTATTTAGAGATCGATCAAATCCTTTGGAGGAATTTGACGACATTGATTTCAAGTGTCGTTTTAGGCAAGTTATTTTAAAAAAGTATTAGGTATAGGTACTTACTACCTATATATAACGTATGAATATAGTAGCTTAATAAATATACACTAAAATGTACATAATTTGTAAATATCGAAGGAAACGTTTGGTTTTTTATGTAATTTGATTGGTGGAGAATTACGCAATTCTCGTAGAAGTTTCGCGATTTCTCCAGAAATTCAAATTTTAGTAACATTACGTTATTACGCCACAGGAGCATTTCAAGTATTTTAAATATAATTAAATATATTAGAATAACTAAGTAGATCTGGATATGGTCGAATTGCACTTGAATTGAAAAAAGGTAATGGTCGATCTGCACTTGGGCTCAAAAAAGGTATTATTACAAAAATATCATGCATTTGAAGGAGTTAAACGTTTAAAAAATACTCATTTCCTTTCCCACTTACAGGCTTAGAACTGACAATGATTTTAATCATTGGTGTGATTAAAAATGATAGTTTTATACATACATCATGTTAATATAATATTATATATATATATATATATATATTTTAATTTTTTTTTTTAAACGTTAATATAATAAATATTGTCATTAATACATTTTTTTTTTTCATTTCGATCATTTTTTTGTAGTAATAAACTAATAACAAACTCCAATTAAAATTTTAGCTAATTAAAAATTCGTTTTTGAGCATAAAAGTAATATATTTTTCTATATAATTTATATTTTTTCTAGTAACATGACCATGTAGTTTAAAATCTTGTATTAGTATTCTGCATCTAATGAGTGTTTTCTAAACGTTATATCCCTTCAAATGCATGATATTTTTGTGGGAAATCCTTTTTTGAACACAAGTGCAGTTCGACTACTACCTGTATTTTATCCGAGTGCAGTTCGACCATTACCTTTTTTCAACTCAAGTACAATTCGACCATTTCTTTTTAGGTAATAAGTGCAATTCGACTATCCTGGTAGATCTAAGGGCCCTTTTCCATTAGTAAAAAATTTCTTAGAATGAAAACTTATCTCTCAGTTGTAGATAAATTAAAACGTATGTTAATTAATGTACAAATTACCTTCTTTCTATTACAGGTACTTATTTAACCTATTCTTTAGTTAGACAATGCGCAGTGGCAAATTTACGATTTCTTTCTTAATGGTTGTATATCATAAAAAAATACGATACCATACTACTTAGTACTTATACTATACTATAATAGTCTATGTTTTTACAATGACATTTAATACTTATCTTTCAATTTTTAATTTTCAAATTGTTTATTAAATTTCTTATATTATACAATAATATCCATTATTCGGGGTTTTCTGGCCATTTTTTTAAACTATGATAATTTAACCAACAATATAAAACGAAATACTTTTTTATTAGCGATCGTGGTTATTACCATTTTTTATATATAAAATAAAAATGTTATCGAAAATTAAACTCAATGTCCAACTATATATTTCACACCCCCTGTATCACACAGAGAACAAAGATGCTATTATATTACTTGTTTATAAATATTTTGGAATAATTCATTAGGCTGTAATTGGAGATCATGTGCACGTACATAAATCGACAATTTGTAGAACAATAAAACGTGTATCACAATCAAATTGTCGACTTCGTTCCCAGTTTATTGATTTTCCAAGAAATGTCGAAAAGAGGAATATCATTCAAACTGGATTTTACCATTTACGTGGATTTCCTAGGGTTATCGGTGCTGTGGACTGTACACACATTAAAATACAGTCACCTAACGCCAACATAGGAGAACGTTTTAGGAATCGGAAAGGATATTTTTCGTTTAATGTTCAAGCCATATGTGACAGCAATTTGAATATAATGAATATTGTCGCTAGGTAAAAAAAAAACATCAATAATAGCAATGGGTACATATTATATTATGATTTTATAGGTGGCCTGGTTCAGTCCTTGATAGCACAGTTTTTGATAATAGCATGATAAGAGCTCAATTTAAAAATTATGAATTTGGAAATTGCTTTTTATTAGGAGATGGTGGGTATCCTTGTCGTGACTACCTTATGACTCCTCTCCTTAATCCTAATACTGAGGCAGAGAAACGATTTCAGGTATAATTTAGATACAAGTCTTTAGATCCATATACATGATTTTATTTTACATAATAGAGAGCCCACATTGGCTCAAGAAACGTTGTGGAAAGGATGTTTGGTGTGTGGAAACGGAGATTTCCTGTGTTAGCAGTAGGAATACGTACACAGCTGAACACAACTATGATGACAATTGTTGCTACTGCTGTTTTATATAATATGTTGAAACAGCAAAATGATGAAATGCCAGAAGATCATGACAATATAATAAATAATGAATTATTAAATGCAGTTTATGTTAACCCTGCTAGACAGGTACTAGACGGGTAACTTAGTTAGGACACAATTAATTAATTCTGTTTTTACATAAAAAATAAAAATTTATTTTTGATAAAAATTATAAATTAATTCTTAATAATAATAAAAAATGTATTATACTTTATACCAACACATAATATAAATATTATAATACATTTTAAGTTTAAAAATTATCATAATTCATTAGAATAAAATAAAATTGAAAAAAAAATGGTTATTATTAAATTAACAATATAATATAAAATATTCTAATAATATAGTAATATATAAATAATATAAGAATATAGTCATATAATATATGAGAATAAAGTAGTATATATTATATAAGAATATACCTAGTAGCTTAGTAATGTAATATATATAAATAACAATAAAATATAAGTTGGTTCTAAATAAATATTAATAAATAACTTATTCAATCCCAAACATTTTTTTCTTGTGCATCAATTCGGTTAATAATATTTCTTCACGAATTTTATTTTGACGGATTTCAGATTCAAATTTTTCCTTTTCATAATTTTCACTTATTTCAACATCAATTTTACTTTTTTTAATTTTATTATTATATATTTCTTCTTCAAATTTAGTGCTATTGTCAATTTTTGTTAATCTTTTATTATTTAATGTTGTTAAGCCGTCATATACTCTTTTTGATGAAATTTGTTTGGACTCAGTTTCAAAATTATTGCTGTTACTAGATTTCATAGAGGAATTATATATGCTTTTGTTGGATGGATTGGAAGTAGATGCAGTGGATATTGAAGGAGTAGAAGTATTAGACAAGTATGGTTGACTCAAAGATGATAATTTTTGTTTAAAGATATGGATTCAGGAATAACAGGTTCACATAGGATGTCTGAATTTTGAAACATATTAGCTACATCAATAGCCAAATTATATAGTTATTAACATTGATTATAATACATTATACAAGGTCAGTGGTGGCATGATATACGCAATTTAATTTATATGAATATTAACAATCCACCTATTTACCCATTAATAGAAAACTTTTTTTAAAATTTAGTTAGATATTATAATTTTAAAGTCAATCCATTATAACATACATTGACTTGACAAGTGCCAATTCCTACCCAACCAGCATCCACCTTCTACTTTCATTTATACAACTGTGTATATGTAACTTTGTTTATACCGCCACTGTACAAGGTAATTTATGTAAGATGACTATACGCTATGAACTATATACAGTCAAATCTCAATAAATCAAACCTCAATAAGTCAAAAACCTTTATAACTTTTTTTGCCACTTGAATTGTTTTAAGGTACACTTTTTGAAAAATACATAACTCAAATTTATTTTTATTCTCTTTGAGATTCGAGTTATCTAGACTTGACTGTATTTTACATGGGCCACAACAGTAAGGAATTATAATAAACTCTTTGTATTTGAGAGGAAAACTTAAAGAAAAATTTATAGACCTATTTTAAGAGGACATAGTGTAGTTTGTAAGGAGTTTGAGACTTGCCTGGGCTGGTAATACGTAGAGAGCTGATAGATCTCTTATAAAGATGGTTAAGGTGAATCAAATAGATCAAAGTAGACCAAGAGGAAGCCCAAGGTAAAGATGGCTAGATGTAATTAGAAAAGATGTAAAGGAGTTAAAAGAGAACTGGAATGGAAACTTGGATTTAGTTTACATAAGAGAAGTATAGAGGGAATTAATTTTAGAAGCAGCCTAAATGGTCCATGGAAGCTAAAAAAAAAAAATTATAATTAAAAATAATAGTTAATAAATACATACTCGAATCTTGAAGGTTGCTAATGTCCTCAGAAAATATATCAACAACTTCAAATCTTGCTAAATATAAAAAAAAATAATTAAATTAAATCTATATTTGAATAAACCATTTTAACATTGATACATTGTTTCATTGTAGGTATTTAGTATTTACCATCATTGTAATTAGCATCAGAGTCAATAGAATTAAATAATGGATCCATTTGGTCACCTAGTAACCCAATAATTTTTTCTGTGTTCTTTGATAGAAGGCTATTATTTGGTCCACCGCCTGTCTTATACATTTGAACCTAAACATTGTAAATATACAACTATACTGATAAACGATGTATGAGGTTAATTTTAATACAATTTAATAGGTTGAATAGATAAACAAAATATCTTGATAAGTTAAAATTAATCTTATTAAAAGCCTTCACAAAGTGGGAGTGACACTTGAGAAACCAGAAAAACTAATTATATTTAATATTTAATAATACAATTTTACAATATATTCTAATTTTTTTTTTTTATTTAACACTCAAGATATTATGTATCGTTTTTTACACTTATTTAAAGTTATTATTATTTTTTTTTTTTTTTTTTTTTTTTTTTTTTTTATTGAAATCATCATAATTTACAAAAATTTAATTATAAAAATTATTCATGATTATCTATCTCTTTTAGCTAAAAGCTTGTGTTAGAGATAGAGAGTAATACAGTCTTAAATAATAATTATAAACATATATAAGTATATAACAAATTTAAAGTAAACAAAAGGAAACAAGTTTATACAAATAGTAATCAAATTAAATACAACAGTAGATCAAAAAATATTTTAAATTATTTGAGAGAACAACCAATTATACACTAACTTTTTAGCATTATTTTCAGACAGCTGAATATTTTTTTTATACTGACATGGCATAGAGTTAAAAAACACAGGTCCTAAATAATTGACAAAAGATTGACCAAAAGATTTGTATGGGTAATCAACAGGTATATTATACCGTCTATTTTCTCTTTTGTCCACAATATCTTGACCGTCAAGGCCTTTATTGAAATTTTTAAAGGTGAACAGAACAGCAAATTTTTTATATAAAAATTTAACAGGTAAGACCCCAAACTCTCTATAATTATGCGAGGTAGAACCCGATAAGGAAAGTTTATTTAAGCAAATTCTAACTATATTATTCTGATTAATTTGTATTTGATTTAAAAAACAATCAGCCGATCCTCCCCAAATTAATAAGCCATATTGAAGTATGGATTGGTACAATGCAAAATAAACTACACGCATTGTGTGTTTTGGTACCAGATCTTTTAATTTATAAAATTTATAGGTTACCTGACGTAACTTTCCTACCAAATTATGAATGTGAAGATTCCAGCGTAAATTATTATCAAAAATGATACCTAAATATCGCGTACTAGAAACTTCTTTAATAGTTAAGCAAATATTTAAGTCACTACAACTCTTACCATCGTTACATCTATGTATTTTAATATGATTTAGTGTTTGGAAACTTTTATAAAATGAAAAGGTCATAAACATTGATTTATTTTCGTTAAGCGTCAGATTTCTGTCACATAGAATTCGGTATATATTATTTAATCCAACAGTTGCTTTATGATGAACGCCGGTCCATGTTTTATCGGTAAAAAGCAAGCAGGTATCGTCAGCGTAAGAGACCACCAAACCATCAATATTTAAATCACTTACTGCGTTTATATATAATAAAAATAAAATGGGACCTAAAACGCTACCTTGAGGGACTCCATATTCAATTGAACCTACCTGACTAGTAATGTCATTGATCCTGACCATTTGTTTCCTGTTCGTTAGGTAGCTTTTAAACCAATTTAAGCTATGATTATTAATACCGAAGTTCAGAAAAATTTGAAATAATATGGTATGATTGACAGTATCAAATGCCTTAGTTAAGTCCAGGAATACGGCAATTACTTTATTACTGTTATCTAATTCTCTATAAATAAATTGAGTTGTTTGATATAAAGCATCTTGAGTACCTCAGTATACCTGGTCTAAAACCAAATTGGTTTTTTGATAAGAGTTTGTTGGCTTCTAGAAACGAAATTAATCTTTGTTTAATAATTTTTTCAAATATTTTCGCAAAATTAGTAAGCAAAGAAATAGGCCTATAGTTATTAACATTTTTTTTATCTCCAGCTTTGTAAATAGGTTTGATCACTGCTAGTTTAAGATTAGCCGGAAATATACCTTGATGTATACTCATATTGAAAATGAACACAAGCGGATCTGCAACAAGTTCGATAATAAATTTTAATAACTTGCAGGTAATCCTATCATGACCAGCGGCTGTGTCATCTTTAAAGTTATTTACAATGTTGATAATCTCAGAGTTAACTATCTTTTCAGAAAAGGAATTATCAAAGGAAAAGTTATTACTAGCATTAATAGTTTCATTTTTCAGAACATAACCAGCTTTCTCTGCTAATTTCTTTCCTATGTTAATAAAAAAATTGTTAAAAATGTTTGAAACCATCGTTGGATCTTTGCTTGTATCAAAATGTTGGCCGTTGTTAATAATAGTTTTAATAGTATCCTTATTAATGTTTTTGGAGTAGGTGATTTCGTTTATAAGTTGCCAGCTTAATTTCAATTATATTAATGCATTATTCTAACAGTTTTCTAATTAATTTATTTTATGTAATATTAAACAATTTATTTAAATTTACATAGTTAATTTCAAACTTATAGATAATCAATAGGTACTTATAAAATGAAATATAAATTAGATTACCTACTTGAGGATCAAACTTAATTATGTACTACTGAATTTGATAATTTGATTTGTTTAGTTTTTAATAAACATTATAAAATGTTATTAAATATATAATTATATTGGTAGTAGTGTAGTATTATTAAATTTGATTTAATGTTTAGGATTGGTATTATAAACAAAAATTGGGTAATATAATGAGCAAAATAATAATAATATAAATTTTTTTTTAGCTTATCGTTACTTTTTTCTTTTCTAGCATCTCTTTTAAGAGTGTCATAGAGATTTTTTAATTGAGCATCTATTCGAATACCAGATGTTTGTCGAAGGTTACAGAGGCTGGTTATTTCAGACCATGCCTCAGTCTTTTTGGTATTCCAAACCGCATCAGTCTAATATAGAATAAATAATTAAAATATAATGAACTTATTATATTCATTAAAAACATAAATATTTATTTATTTATAATATATAAACGCCAAACGGCAATTTTTAATTAACAGATTAAGTTTAAATTAATAGATATAACAAAAATATAATAATACAAATACACACAAAATTAGAACATATGGAAAAAAAAACAACATAATATAAACTAAATGGTAATACCTTAATTTAGTAATATAAAACTATAATACAACATATTTATAACAATGATATTATTTAATTACTTATTAAAATCAAAATTAAGATTGTTCAGAGTACGAAGCATCCTGTGCAAGGGGTGATTATGTCCATATAATGTATTGTGAGTTGGAATTTGGAAGAGTGCGTGATTTCTGGAGAAGAAGGAAGGGATACGAAGACATATTTTAGAGAGGAGATCGGGTGCATCTAAGGTGCCATCTAGGAGCGAGGTTATAAAGTGCTCATCAGCATCTTGTCGACGAGTTGACAGCATTGGTATTCCCAAAGAACTACGAATTAAGGAATAGTCATGCGTAGGGTGAGGTATCTTCATTATGTAGGCAATGTAGGAAAGAAATCTATTTTGTACACGCTCGAGTCTTAGTTCGTCTTTAGCTAGGTAGGGATGCCACACCACCACACCGTATTCTAATATAGAACGTACTAATGAGAAGTACAATGTGCAGAGACAACGAGCCGAAGAAAACTGATTAGTATTGCGTTTAATAAAACCCAGTACTTTTAAGCTTTACCTACAGTGACATTTATATGGTGCTCAAAATTTAACGATGGTGAGTAATGAATACCAAGATCTTTATAGAGGAAGACACGGTTAAGAGAAGTGCCATTTAGAGAATAGTTGTGGTGGATAGGAGATCGCTGCCTAGAAAACGACATAACATGACATTTGCTTATATTAAGGCTGAGACCTATGGAGTACGCCCAACTTGCAAAAATATCTAGTTCTGACTGTAGGATATGACATTGATTAAGATTGTCTATTTTAAGGAATATTTTTATGTCATCAGCAAAAAGAAGGAGTTTAGCCTTAGTGATCCATTTGGTTATCGAGTTTACAAACAGAATAAATAAAAGAGGACTAAGGTGGCCTCCTTGAGGGACTCCAGATGGTATCACAGCTAACTCCGAAACAGCATTTTTGATTTTTATGAATTGTTTTCTATCTGTGATGTAAGAGTGCAACCAAGATAGAAGGGGATTCCCAATGCCTAAAGACTTAAGCACCATTATTAGGCAATCGTGGTCCACTGTGTCAAATGCTTTATTAAAGTCTGTAAAGATTACATCTACCTGACCTCTGTGCTCGATAACTTCTGATAAATAGGAAGAGAAGGCAACACCACTTGTTACGGTTGATTTATGCGATCTAAAACCATGCTGCTCACTTATAATAAGATGATTAAGACTACGCTTTATTCTGGAGTATACAATTGATTCAAATAATTTACCAATATGTGGTATAATAGAAATTGGTCTGTAGTTTTGGATATCAGAAGCGTCACCAGATTTCAGAACAGGTGCTATAGAAGATATTTTCCAAACCTTAGGAAAAATACCTAAATCTAATGAACGCCTGAATAGTAAATAAATTGGATAAGCAATAGAAAAACGACAATTGTACAAGCATTGAGCGGATATGTCATCTGGACCATTAGAGTAAGTATTTTTTAGCGATTTAAGAGCGGAAAAAACATCGTCGACAGTAAACGTTATATCGGAAGGAAGTTCATAGGATAAGTATTCAGATGAGCCAGTAAATGGTGGAAGTTGGAGAGCCGAGGAGTTGAACGTCGAGGAGAAATGAGTTGAAAACAGATTAGCTGATTCAGTTGGAGTATTTGAGGCAATATTACCGAGATGGAGTGATGACGGAATTGGAGGTTTCTGTTTTAGATTATTTACAAATTTCCAGAATTTGGAGGGGGAAGATGATAGGGCCTCCTCGGTATGCCTAATATGAGCAGAGTAATCAACTTTTGATTGGCGTTTACATTTTGCTCTATATTCAGAGAAAACAAGATAATCAGATATCGACTTGGTTCGCTTATAAACTGCATGGGCCTTCTTCTTGGTTATTATAAGATTTTTGAGAATTGTGGATGTCCATTGAGGAAATTTAGAAGGTGAAAAAACTTTGATGGGAACAAACTTATTAATAGAGCTTAGAAGTGCATCGTTAAAGACAACAGCGGAATCATCGACCGAATAAAGCGAAAAAGTATTTTCCCAATCAAACGATCCTAGATAACGGAGCATGGATTTATAATCGGCCGATTTATATTCACGGTATTTATGTGTGTCTTGAGCAGTTATCGGAGTTGGAAATGGAAAAGATACAAACAAAGGTGGGTGGTAAGAATCCGGAGAAACGATTGGAATGTTGGCAAGTTGGACAGTAGGTTTGTCAAAACTAGAAAATACAAGGTCAAGAAGGCATCCACGGGCATTAGGCACTTGATTGAGCTGGTAAAAATTATAGTACGAGAAAGAATCGACAAGATGAGTAGAAGTGTTAGACATGGTACCAGATGCGAAAAGACCTTGATTGCTTTTAGACCATTTAATAAGAGGTAAATTATAGTCACCACAGAGAAGAATAGATGTAGGGTTGGTAGATGATATTAAGTGTTCGATAGAGCTGGTATGGGCCTCAAAATCTGGGAGCGCGGACATAGGTGGTAAGTAAACTGCACCTATAAGAATTTTAAATGAATTAATGGATAGAAGGGTATATACTTGCTCGAGCGTGTTAAGGTTTGTACAGATAAGAGATGTTTTAATATAAGACTTGATTGCAATGAGAACACCACCTCCTCGTGAGTAGTTACTGTTAAGATAATTTCTGTCAACCCTGAAGATTTGATAGCCAATGAGCCCAAGTTCAGAGTCATGGACGTCAGAAGAGAGCCATGTTTCTGTGAGGATAATAACATCATTACAAATAAAAAGGGGAATAGAACTTCTAAAATTACTTAATTTAGTTTTTAACCCACGGACATTTTGGTAGAAAATGTTTAAACTATTTAGATTACAATTCAAATGATTATTATTTTTAAAGCGGTATACAAAATCAAAAAATAAAGTAGATGTATTAACAGATAATTTACAAAGATAACATGAAGCCAGGGGTACCAAATGAAAACATTGAGGATCGATGAGATATGATGATGATTGACTGACGTCACCACAAAAATAAATATGGATAATGTTCAAATAATTATACCTTGGTTAAAATAGAACAATAAAATATTTCGGAGAATTTCCATAATGATTAGCTCAAGCTTAAAAATTATAGATTAAAAGGAATATTAAAAAGAACGCTTTACTTACTTTAATATTTTCAATAATTGATTTAAAGGGAAGTATTAAATCAATTAATAAATCTTTTTCCCGATCACTGAAGTTCTTACCCCTTTGTCTCTTAATTTTTGATTGGTTTTCAGACATCTTTAAAATATTAAAAAAGGTTTATTTACTGAAACAACACTAACAATTAAAACACAACTGAAACAGATTACAGAATAAACCTTAAAAAGAAGATTGAACGGTCAGTTGAACTCAGTCGTCAGTACGTCAGAAACTCAGAAGTCAGAATCAGAACAACTAAGTGTAAACATTTACAATATTGTTATTGTACCTGTACAAATTAACAGCTGTTGACATGATCTCCAAAGATGTTATCACTTTTTCTGTGATAAGCTTACAATTTTACACAAACTTTGGTATCATGTTTAATACCAATATATTTTTATTGTACGGTTTGTGCAACCCAAACGCCCCTGTAAAAATATTTAACGGTTCAATAAAACTATTCATTAAATAAATTTAAAGTTCGATTTCATGCAACCCGGCATAAATGTATTATATGCAAATCAAATAATCACTACCATTAGTACTACTACATATTATATCCATACATCAATAAAAAACCATATATACGACAAATAAACAATACAAAAGCCAATCAAACATCGCATGAAAATCATATACACTGTCTGTATAATTCGGACCAGGCAGTGTATAAGTAGGGGTCAATTCTGACCATGAAGACAATAGTCCGACGTTATTCATCCGAACATAGTCGTAGTTATCCGCCATCGCTCGCTAGTGCCGCCGCGTCTCCTCCTCTATCCGTCTTACCACTCGCGGAGTACGCGCTGTATCTATACCCTCCGTGTACGGAATATGTCCATACGTATTACGTATTAACCTACACGGTGCGGGGTACAGAGCATACTATCACAGATTATATGAAAACAGATTGTGCACTTAGATGTAAACAAAAAATGACCTGATAAGGTTGTCTCCAAAATCAATGTGACCATTTCAACGGACTAAAAATATTTGAACCTTATCATATAATGGTGGCTACCTGATAGTGATACCGGAACAATGCTTGTAAACATTTTGTTATGATCTTATGAACTCTGGGTCTTCTGACTCTTCCTTGTCGTGCTCTGACTTGTGATTTTCACGTGTTTGGAAATTGGTGTTCTGATTGTTTTTAAATTTGAATTCGTTTGTTGAAATTATTTTTCACTAAAGTTTGCAGTAGTCATTTATTTCGTAAAAAAACCTTTTTTATAGTATTTATATTGTCAAATTTGTTTCATAAAACTTTACACAATCTAATACTATAAAAATGACTATTTGTGCAGTCAAATTTTGCAACAATAAAATGTCACAAACAAAAAACATTAGCTACTTCAGATTTCCAAGCGACCAATTGAGGTGAGTGATTGAATTTGTTTTATAATTTTCATGTATATGCATTATAATTTGATGTATTACTAATTTACTTTAGGTGTAAACAATGGATGGAAAATTGTCACACTGTAAATTTGTTAAAAAAAGATCCTGCTATTTTATACAAAAATTACAGAGTGTGTGGTGTTCATTTTGAAGACAATATGTTTTTAAATCTAAGTAGCAGGAACCGTCTTACAATGAATGCCGTGCCAACAATATTTAGTGGTAAGATTTTGTTTACTAAAATTAATATTTTTATTACTCCGTGAAAATTATTCTAATTTGCTTTTGCTTTTTCTGTGGCTACACGGCTGAGAGATGCATATGGATAGTTCAGCTACCAAAATTCTACTCAACAAAGTGATTGATGAAATTGATGCACCCCCAGAGCCCTCCCACTGTGCAATGGAATATTTCTGCGATGTTTTTACAATATTAATTTGTAACTTGTAATGTTACACTTTATGTTACATTTGTGTAATTGCAATGTGTATGGAACTGCTTATGTCCCGAGAAAGTAACTTTAT
Source organism: Aphis gossypii (assembly GCF_020184175.1). Classification (NCBI taxonomy): domain Eukaryota; kingdom Metazoa; phylum Arthropoda; class Insecta; order Hemiptera; family Aphididae; genus Aphis; species Aphis gossypii. Next base: position 107,173 of record NW_026083026.1, read on the forward strand.
TCGTAATATGAATACAATGCTTTATCCCAATGTTCCATGCATATTACTGTATATCATTCCATACAAGTAATCTGGTAATATTCCAAGCACGTTACAAATAACATCCATTGATTGTTACCAAATAACATGAAATGATTGTTACCAAATAACATCCATTGATTGTTACCAAATAACATGAAATGATTGTTACCAAAAAACATTCAATAAACGTTATCAAATAATTTTAAACCTTTTCAATTGTATTCTAAATATATTTTAGAATATTAATATAATTAATAAAACATTACAATAATACTTACATAATTCATAGCTTATTTTTTTAAGGTATATTATTTTTTACACTTTTATCAAATATGAAAAGGAATAGGTACACATTTTATTTAAAATTAAAAAACAAATTAATATAACCAAGTGTTTTATTTTACTTCAAAACAATTTTTTTTATTAAATATACTATATACAATTCTATAATTTTCTGTTATACATAAAAAATATATGAATTAATTAAAATCAATGTGGCACAAAGGTAATTTAACTAAAATGATAATTAACTTAATATAATTTTTATAATATTATAGGAAACTTAATATTTTATAAAACATGTACATTTAAAATCATACAAATTAATAATATATTTGTACATATAGGTATTGCAATACATAATATATAAAATATATTTAATCCAAATTGATTAGATATGTACCTACATTATATTCATCAAATATTTACATTCCTTTATTCTAATCAATGCAAAACAATAATTAAAACTTTCAATTTTTAATAAATATAATTAATTTATCATGAGGAGTTTATCAAATATTTTAAATCACATTAAAAATTTTGTTTTAATTATTGTGGTATATCAAAATTATGACAAAGAGTGATAACTACTGCTTTATTCCCTGATATTTGAATATAAAAACACTTACATTTAAAATCATTTACTTGGATAAGATAAGGTGTACTTAAAAATTGAAGATTTATGATATATGAGCCAATATCTTTAGATGAAAAATTGAGTAGATTAAAAAAAGATGAAAAGCTGTTACATTTTTTGACAAGAAATTTGATTTCATTGTTTGAAGACATTAAAATTTGTTCAACAAATACCAAATCATTATTTTTCAACATGATGAAGTTATTATTTATGGAATTTATATTTATGGTTGAAAAGTTTTCCAAACCCACTTTTTCATAAACTCTGTCACTCAGTAAATGGTGGGTTTTATGTAATTCTTTAGACAATTTAGGATATTTAGATTCTGGAGTATTTTTAATTTGATCTAATTTTTCATAAATTCTATTAGAAACTTCTTGTAGAGGAAACCTTGAACATTTCATAAATTTTTTTATTTCTTGCAAGTAGTTTTCATACTTAAAACAACTAAAAGATTCCAGTGGGCCATGTTTAAGAACAAAATATGGTAGATGTATTAAGCTATGAACATTGTAATTAATAAACTTTTGACCATATAGAGCAGCATAATCATTTACAAAAGTGTCAAGTAATATTTTGGCTGTTTCATTTAAAGAAATACATGTTTCAGCTGTAACAAGGATTCTTATAGCAGTAACCAAATGCAAAAAATGTACATAAAACTTTTTCTTTAACTTTCCCTTTAAAACAGTTTGCCCATAGTATAACAAAAAACATCTTAATTCTGTAGCCTTCCAAAAATAAAAATCGTCAAGTAACCTAGGAAGTCTAGAAAACTCAGATGGAACATAAGCTTTTAAATTTAAAATACTATCATTAATGTCATTTTTTGCTACATCCAATAATCGTACATCTTTTTTTCCCTTTACCCAGAATTCAATAAGTTTTTTCATTACCCCAATATATGTACAATGCATATTGTCAAGTGGCACATCATCAGTTATATTAATTGGTAATTTTTCAAGTACACTAGGTCCTTTATGGTAATACTCATTTGTTTTATTTCTAAAACTTTCATTTGTTCTTAAAGAAGAATCAATGGATAAAAAAGCCATTCTACCATCAATATATGTACCTTCATCAGTGCACAAATTACATCCAAAATATGCGTTAAAACCTTTAACATTTAGTAAATATGATTTAGCTGGTGCATCACACACAATATGTCCTATTGTAACATTAAATACCTTGCCATTTATTTGAATACCTAATTGCATGATATTTAAAATATCACTTAAAAAATAATTTAAAAAATCCTCTGATGAATCAGGTTTTTTTAAACCATGATAAATACCTACGGGTAAAACGTATCTCGATAACACTGGAACATTACAAATACTAATTAAAATTGGCCAAAATTGGCTTTTTGAACTCTTTGATATCGGTAAACCATCCACATTTATACCTAATTTTAAATCAGTAATGTCAGATAAATCAAATTCATGCTTATGTAATAAAGAACTAATAATTTGGTTAATATGAAAGTGTACATAAGCACCAGGTTCCATAGACAAAATGTTATGTTTTTTGGGTGTATTCATTAACGTTCTACCATCTTTAGGAACATTCAGACCCTCACTTTTTAAAATATTTAATAATTTGTTTAAACAATTATGAGAAACATTAAATTCTACATTCCAATTTCTTAATTTATCACATATACCCATTTGATCATTTGAAATAGTACTGTCAAAATTATTGACAATTATTTCAGGTATTAAATTATCAATCAAAGGTTCTTCACTATTATTAATATTATCAGTACAAGTTAATAAACTTGGGATATTATCAGATATTATCAATGTTTTACTTGAAATTTCATTTTTTACAGAAGTTGTAATTTCTGGCATTGTATTCATCGTGAAAGTAGGTTGTTGCAGAGAAGACCTTAAATTGGTTATGCATCTATCTTGCTCAGTTTGAATAATTCTCCTCAAGTGACGACTTGTTATTTGACAAAGCTCTTTCCTTCTCTTTTTCTAGAAATAGTAACTAGGTACTTAACAAAATAGATCCCAAACAAAAACTAAAACATATTCTAGTTTCAATCAAACATTTGACATTTATTTCATAAATACCAACATAATTAAGCTTTTATATTTAAATTAATATAAATTATAAGTCTTTATACTTTTGTTAACTACTTTAGTTTAATGTAAAATTGTTGAACACTGCACATAAAATATTAATTGTAAAGTTATTATTAAAAAGATAGAAATATTATTCTAATGATCTTTTGTATCTTGTTGTAGCATAACGGAACCAATCAGCTAAAATTGACTCAAATAAAGCATCACTATAATCTTTTTGGCCTTTCTTTATACACCCTGTAATAATTAATTATAAATTTAAAAATATTGAAGTTAAATGTAAAAAATAACTATTTAAGTTTATTTACTTTTTAATACAACTACAATTTTAGAATCACATAATTTAGTGGAAATATCTTTTCCTCTTCCTGTCCATGAACAACGTATGGCAAACTCATCAGTAAACGTTTTTGCAAGAACTCTCTTTACGTTATCTTTAACTGCGTTCCCACCAATAGATATAAAAAAATGTTCCTGAAGTTTTTAAATACAATTAAAATTATTTTTGGTATGAATTTAAATTAATGATTTATATTATTATTATTATAACAATATACGTGCCACTAATGAAACAAATGAATCGTCCAACAAACAGTTTGAAACATGTTGAAACATTTGCTCATTGTTCATGGGCCAATTTGACATAAAATTATCATCGAAATTGGGTAATACAGTTGAAGCGTTGTTTATTAATCCAATTTTGTTAACAGCTCTTTCAATATTATTAAGTTTAGACAATAAATGATCATATTTAATTCGACTTTGAATTTGCTCCATATAAATTAAATTTAATAATTCCATAATTGTATTTGGTTTATCTATCTGAATGATTTCTATAAATAGTAAATATAAAAATATGAAATAAAATGTTTAAGTGCAATATAAACAAGGTAAAATATTCATAAGAATTATTATATTTTATTAAACCTGGTTGAGTTTTATCCAAACAATCCACTGAATTTAATTTGTATACCGAATGTGGTATTGGGCTAATTTGAGTTTGTTGAGGTAATGTACTGCCACTCTAAGTTTACAATAAAATTACAATTCTAAATAAATGACTAATGAAATTTATGGTAAAAATTAAATGAAACATGAATTAAATTATTATCATCACATACCTTAGTTATGTTAATTAAATAAAATACCTACTTGAAGCTAATGTTTAAATAATTTAGGGTCAAAGCAGAATGAGTTAAACATTTAAAAAAAAAATGAATAGGTAGGTACCTAGGTAACTAAAAATAATTGATTTAGAAATTCTAAGGGAATTATATTACAAAAAATGTTGGTATTTATGAATGTTAAGAATTATTTTTTAAAAATTAAAATTTTTAATCTTTTATTAGCCGTTATTATTTAAGTAACTAAAAATGATGTTTAATTTATTTACCTCAGGTATGTTAAAACTGCGAGATATTGCCATATTCAACGATACATTCTCTGAGCTTGTGGAAGGTCTTAAATTGATATTATTTAATTCAGTAAACTGAGGCTCAGAAATGTTATTAACAACAGTTTGTTCTGTTATACCAGTTTGTGGACCTTTATTTATTTTTTTCTGTTGAATAATGTTAATACCTATAATTAAAAATAAAATAGGTAAGCTATTAGGTATAAAAAAATTAATGAATTGTTTACCTTCATCACTAGAAGTATCAGAATCTCCACCAGTGGCGTAGCCAGGAATTACCTAAAGGGGGGGTTTAATGACTTTTTTTTTGCTCACCTCTAAAATATATTGTTCAGGAGTAGTAAAACTAAATGCGCTAAAATGTACTGAGTTATACGCTTATATAATAATACATTTTTGTTTGATTAATTGAGGCTGAATAATTATATTTATTTATGTTAATATTAAACATGTAGTACACACTTATTGACTTATTATTATAAACAAGTAAAAATATAAAATAAAAAAAACTTTAAATTGTAATATTAATGTTAATATATGTTTTCACATTATAAATTATAAGCTATAGCAATCTTATTTTCCTTGAGTCTTTTGCAAAATCATTAAGAACTTCATCTGTTGTTAAAATAATTTCACGATGAATATTTAGTAGTGCTAAACTATTTAATCTGTTTTCTCCAATAGTATTTCTAAGGTATGTCTTAAGTCTTTTTAACGTAGAAAATGACCTTTCACTGCTTGCTGTAGTTACGGGAAGTGTAGCTATTATTTGGAGAAGTTTATAAGTAGATGGAAAAATGAGTGGGTTACATGCTATAAGAGCTTCTAATGCATTTTTTGGTTTTTCTGCTCCAACAAATTTTTGTGTCCATGTCAATACTTCTCCAATTACTGAATTTGAACTACATTGAAGATCTTCACTATACTTTTCTGCCAAACTTTTTATGTTTTCTTCTCTATTTGGCAAATTATTGTTTGGTAAGAGACAGCAAAAATTGGTAATTAGAGATTTATGTGCAATGAACCTATCATGAAGTTGACTAATAAAATTATCTAAAAATGGAATAAACAATGATATTTTATAGTATTCGTTTGGACAAGTAATTTTTACATTACACCGATTTTGTTGTTTGTTAAACGAGGTAAAGTTATTTCAATATCAAGTGACATACATTTTTCTTTTACTTTCAAAAATAGTTCTGAAATCCTCATCTGCATTATTCTATTTGATATTTTTTAACACATCAGATACATTATCTGCAGAGACATGCGCTTCAATTAAATCTATGTTTGTGCATTTGAAGAAGTTTACTAAGAGGTAAACTTATGCTATAAATACTTTTGCTAGCAGATGTGTTGCCCAAATAAATTCAGGTTGCTTAATAGACACACAAAAGTTGATAAGCTCCTGATGACGATTCTCTGTCTGGCCATGTAGAAATAATCGATAATCCATCAATAACTGCATCAAATAATTCCATAAAAGTAATTATGGAGTCATGCCGATCGACCCATCTTGTTGGACAAGTAATTTTAGTTTAGTAATCTGTGATTCAGGACATACACGTTTATTGAATCTAACATTACATTTTGTCGTTTAGGGTATTTAAAAAACACACATACTTTTTGTATGGTACCAGTACAGTTTCGTATAGATTGAATGTTACATGTGTCGGATATTGCTAGATTTAAACAATGGGAGGTGCAATGAATGTAGTGAGCAAGTGGATATTTTTTGGTAACGTGGGATTGTACACCATTAAAGCATCCACTCATGGAAGCTGCACCATCAAAACCTTGGCCCCTTAAATATTTCAAATCAATACCAAGTTTATCAAGAGTATTTAAAAGTGTGTTTGCTAAACCCATACCTGTAACATCAGTAACAGGAACAAACGTTAAGAAATCTTCTCTCATTTGCATTGAAGAAAATTCAAAATAACGTACACACAGAGAAAATTGCTCAATTCCCGATATATCGGCAGTTTCATCTGCTAATACAGTGAAACATTTAGCAGCATTAACTTTTGAAATAATTTGTTTTAATATTAAATTTGAACAAGAAGTTAATATTTGGTTTTGGATATCAGCACTAATATAACTTGCATTTCCCTGAGCAGTTCTTAAATGTTCAGCTAGATTTATATCACCAGACATAACTTTAAATCGTAAGAGTGATCTAAAATTACCATCATTTTCAACAGGAGGATTGTCACAGTTTATTGGACCTGAGTCTCGATGACCACGCAAAGGTAGACCTTGACGGCCACAAAACATAACAGTTTCAATAATTGGTTTTAATTTGGCGCGGTTTTGTTCTATCTCAGATTTCAATTTTTTATCTAGTTGTATTAAAATAGAATCAGTAGTTTTATTAGATACTGACATTAAACAATCAAACTTTAATAATGTCATTTTATGGTATTTATTGTTATCATGTTTATTAAATTCTTCTATTGCGTTTTTCCAATTTGAAAACGGTGTTAAAACAAATTTACCCAATTTTTGACTACCCGAACCACCTTCATGTTCATTAAAAATTACACAATATTTACATAATGCGCCATCAAACATTTTTGAGTAAGCAATCCAAGTCCATTTGTAAAGCCAATGGTGTTGGAATTTTAGATTTCTTTTATTGTTTGTTGGATATTTATAATTTTGTTCAGGAATCCACAATGATTGCAATATTTCAATTCGTTTAATAGATTCAATCTTAAATAATAAACAAACTTATTAATAATTAAATATTTCAAATTTATAAATATTAAGTATAATCATTCTACATTTCTAAATGCAACTAGTACCTAAAATAAACAAAACTAGGTAAACCTTAATTTTGTATAATATTCAATATAGGTAGTATAGTACTAAAAAATATTAAGAATTTATTTTAATAAAGCTGATTTGCAAAAGCAGCATGCCATTATATAATTAGCCATAGATATTTACATACTGAATTTAAATCAAGCTAAATAAAGCTGAAATTTATTTTAAAAAGTATATATACAGTGTACCTTACTGGAAACTAATATAAATCATAAATGTATATCATTATATCAATTCCCTAATCATTTAACAGTGTACACACAATTAAATGAAAAATGCTTTACTTAAGTTATCAGAATTATGGATCACCAAAAATCTAAAATATAATTAAATGAGTTTTATCTAGTAGTTCATTGTTATTACCTATTGTATTCAAAATTGTATATTAATTTAAATAAATCAAATAATATTGTGTATGGATTTAATATTTAACTACTTAAATACTTACCCTTTCAGAACAATTAACAAATAAACCAATATCATTTGGTGAATTTGCTGTTTTATATTCATCCATATTTACTACTGATACTGGTGTGGACTAAAAATATAAAAGTAATTTAATATTTTTAACTATGACAGAACATTATGTTTTAATATAAAATAATATTTATAAACATCTTACAATTGAACAATCTGCATTTGTATTCAAATTAATATTCAATTCTGATGAATTTTCGTTGCTCACTGTAGCATTTTTATTGTCAGAAATAGCAACTAAATGAGTATCCTAGATTATAGTTATTAATTAGTTACAAAAAAAAAAAATAATTATAGATATTTGAAATTTAAACTCATGTATTAGGTAATATATATATTTAAAAAAAATGATTTTACGGGGTGCCACCACTGGGTGGTCTCCCCTCCCGACAATCAAATCTCATCCAATTTACTTATTGTATAACATGTACAGATTATAAATATATTAAATTTTGTTTCAATAAGAAAAAAAAATGATAAAATACTTACATCTAATGATTCAGGAGTTTTTTTTTTAAAAAACTGTGTAATAGTTTTTGATTGCCCTTGTTCTTGCTTGAGTGCTTTTCTCTTCAGATTATTCATAGTGATTATTTTGTTCATATTATTACAACGACACTGTTTCACTCATGATAAAATAAATCTATTTTTTTAATGGTTTCACTTTCGCAGTGAGACGGACACTATCGTATATGGTACGAGTATTAAAGAACAATTGATAAAAGTATAAATAGAAAAATATTACCCGTCGCCATCGTCGGGTCGCCTCATACACGCCATAGACATATTATACATGTGTTTATATTATATAATTCAGAGTAGATGTGGGATCGCTCGGTCGTCGGTGCGATAAGCACGCGACGATCACCGAATAGCGTCCCACAGCCGTACATAGAAAATACTAAAATAATATTAATAATAATAAAAATTAAAGTATTAAAATCATACAATAATAACATTTTTTTTAAGGCCAAGGGGGGGGTTTGAACCCCTAAAACCCCCCCTGGCTACGCCACTGATCTCCACACATCATTGATGATGACTGACCATACAGTCTTTTGTTTTTATTTTTTTTATTTAAATTTTGCTGTTCAATTTCGGATGCTGATTCTTCAGTTAATGCACCATGCCTATACCACGCTTTACCAAAATCACCTACAAATTGTTTATGTAAATATAGTAAATTTAGGTAGGTGTATAATAATCTATGCAAGCCCTTTTTTTATAGGTTTAATTTCATTAATACTTTAAAATTTTAGATGTAATGGATACATACTATACTCTTTCCCATTTTCAAATAATTTTATTCGGTAAGTATTCCAATCATCTAATGGTTCCATAGCCTCTTTTAGTACATCACTTGTAACATGTAATGTAGCAGGTGGCCACATACATTTGACTATTGCATTGCCATGTCCATCAACAGTTTTTAAAACCCAATTAGTTGGTATGACACTATACTCCTGACTGTCAGGAAATGTAGCTATCACCCAACGTTTTTTGGTTAGTGTCTATGAAAATGTATGAAAAATGAATAATTATTAATGAATTATAAATACTTATGTGTGTACCTATCTATAAACAGTATTGGGAAAGTTACTGTTTTTTAGTAATTAAATTATATTACTAATTCCTCATCAAAATTGTAATTTAATTATTTTTAAGTCACTTTTTTTTTTAATTGGTCAAGTTGGATTTATTTTGAGTTTAAAAAGTTACTCAATTATAATAAAAGTTACTTTTTTTCAAAAATATCACTTGAGCTTAATAACCATGTGTTCAATACGACAATACATAAACTAAAATATATTAAATAATGATAACCAACAATATGAAATTATTAACAAATACTCATTTTGCTAAACATAAATATTAATCTTATTTTTCGAATTTATTTTTTAAAAAGTGCATATTATTCAAAATTACAGTCACTAGTTTTAGATCGCGTTTTAGTGCATAGGTACATATATTAAAGTATTAAAACAAATAAAGTAACGAGTAATTAAGTAATAATTGTTTTTAAAAAGTAACTCAAATCATATATAAATTACTTACAATAAAATGCAATTAAATTACCAGCAAATTACTTAAAAAGTAATTTCGTTATAGAAACTTGTAACTTAAGACAAGTTACTTCCCAAAACTGTCTATAAACCTACCTATTTAATAAAGTTACAAGTTTACAACCATTTGAACGAAAAAAATATTATATTACTTACTTTTTGATGAACACATTGAGACTAAAATGCAAAATACGTGTATAATTACCTTTCTATTAATTGTAGAAATTGAGTATTCACAGCTATTTTGGCAATCCATTTCTTTCCGTATAGACGTGAAGTATAGGTAAAATTAATGAAAGAGAAAAACAATACCTAACTGAACAATTTCAAACAAGAGAAACTCGGAAAAAACAAATGAAAACTTAAACGGTCACAATGTCACATGCACATGGGTTATGATTACGAATTTTATGTTTATAATATGAAGTGTAATAATATTATTTTCATAATATCCGCCGGACTGCCGCACACTAGTATACACTACAGTGCGCGGCTGTTTGCGCCGTCCGTTCCGCGTCATGCGGGTCAGCTTTCCCGAAATCCGAAATGGAAATCCAATGCTATATTGCTTATAACAATGAGATAAAACTATTTGGGTATATTTTTAAACTTATTAATAAAGTAATAATAATATTATAATTGCATGTTAACGAGTAAACAAGATTATTTCAATATAACAATAATTGAGCATTGCATGCATGTTAATTTGTAACATTGCATACATAATAACGTTTAACATATGAATAATGTTACTCCATGATACATTTTATGATATTTTAATGGAACAGTTATACAATATTGCATTATTGTTACTTAGTAATATTTTTATGTGATCGAATCTTAACATAGCGGTAACATTTTGTAACTTAGATTGCACAGTGGGCTGAGGGTATTCAGTGAATTGCAGATGTTGACTTAAGTTTATTTACATTAATTTAATTATTATACATTTTTTTTTCTTCTTGTAAAGTTAGTTTAGTTAGATTTTTTTTTTTAGTTTAGTTAGTAAGTTTTTTTTTAGTTTAGTTTTAACTGCAAATAATTGTAAAATTATTTTAATTTAATTTAATTAAATAAAATGTATTTTACTATTAATAAATGTTATGATTTTTTTCAATGCATCTACTAATGCCTTGCAAATTAATGAACTACTTTAATATTAAAACAAAAATATAATTTATAGCTGAAATATTTATGAGAGAGAAAAAGAAAAGAAATTAATAGAAGAAAAGGAAAAAGAAATTGGAGAAGAAAGGGAAATGCAAGAATTCGAAACTCAGGTTGCAATGGCTTCATGTTCCAGTCCATCACATTCATTATCTTACAGTGATAATGTCCCGGATAATGTATATACAAATGTTAGTGATGTGTCTAGTTGCTCTTCCGTTTCTAGTAAGCTGCAAGTATCTACTAGTGATTCATCCTGTCAAACTCCACTTTATCTAACTAACAAAACTCCAAGAAAATTGAAACTACAAAACGAACTTCAGTCCAAAAACAAAGAAATTAAAAAAATGAAAAAACAAATTAATGCCGTAACTCAACAATTAGTACAAGTAAATACTGTTGAACAAATGTTAACGCTATGTAAGAAGTTTTTACCTCCTAGTTTGTTTTTAATTATTAATACGCATGTTAATCGTAGAGATACAAAAGCAGTTGGGTATAGGTATAGTAATGAATTTAAACAATTAGCTCTTACCATTTATTTTTTGGGACCAAGGGTATATAAGTTTTTGCAATCAACTCTTGCCCTGCCTAATCCATGTACACTATGACGTGTAACAAAAAATTATGAAATAACTCCTGGTCTTAATGATTTATTGTTTAATTTTTTACAATTTAAAATACAACATCTTTTACCTGAATCATTAGAATGTGTGTTGTGTGCGGATGAAATGTCCATAAAAAGTAATTTATTTTATAACATAAGTAAGGATGAAATAATAGGATTTAATGAAACAAACAATCGCAAAACGTATGATCTAGCTAAATTTGTACTTGTATTAATGATTCAAGGCGTAAATTTTAATTGGAAGCAACCAATTGCTTATTTCTTTGTTTCGAACAGTTGTACAGGTTTTGATATGCAGGACATAATTTTAACCAGTATTTTAAAACTTGAAAATATTAAAATTAATGTTAAAGCATTTGTTAGTGATATGGGTTCCAATTTCATAGGCCTATCAAGTAAACTTCAAGTTAGTCCCAAAAGGCCATATTTTGAAGTTAACAATAAAAAAATAGTGTATATATTTGATCCACCACATCTCTTAAAAGCCACCAGAAAATGTTTTATCAACATAATTTAAGTTCAATAATGAATTTATTGAAAAAAAACATTTGATTTTATTTATAATCAAGATAGTAAAATAATCTTCGCACTGCTCCTAAAATAACATATTCTCATATATTTCCTGGACCTTTTGAAAAAATGCGTGTATATTTAGGAGCACAGGTGTTTAGTGAGAGTGTCGCAGCTGGAATGCTAGTTTTCTTAGCATCAAGTCACTTACCTTATACTTCATTACCTACAATTAACTTCATTCGAAATATGGATAAACTTTTTGATATCTTTAATTCATCTAAACGACCTGGCTTAAAAAATTTTAATAGACCTTTTAAAAATACTGATACCCAAATTTCCAATTTAAAATTTATGGAAAATTTTTTAAAACACTACAAGTATTTAACAAAAAAACAAATGTTGAAGTGACAAACCAAATGAAATTTATTAGAGGTTGGTTAATTTCAATCTCTGGTTTATTTCATTTGTGGGAGTCACTAAAAGTTACTAATACTGATGAAAATTATGTTTTGTATACAAACCGAATTAACCAAGATAGGTTGAAAAATTTATTTGGCACATTTCGCACCCAACATAATGGAAATAATATTAATCCAACTCCCATACAATTCATCTGGTCATTTAAACAAAATTGTTGTCTTAATTATTTTACTCATTCAGAGAATGCAAATTGTATAGCAGACTTTGATGAAATTTTATCTAAAATAAAGACTGATACTTTTAATGACGAAACCATAAAAATAATATTTCAAGATAAAAATCCATTTAAATTTAAAAAAAATACACTTACATAGATACCCCAGATTATAGAAATTTATCTATACCCGAGAAAAATGATTTTACATATGTTTGTGGTTTTTTAATGAAAAAATGTATAGAAAAACATAGTTGAGAAGTTTGTGTTCATTATGCAAAATTACAAAACAAATTGGATGAGTCTTTCTTACTTTGTTATTTCAAAGCATATGAAAATTCAGAAAAGTCTATGTATGGAAATTTAATGATGCCACAACATGAATTTTACAATTATATAGATGAGTTAGAAAACATTTTTATAAATAGGTTTCCACAAATAGCTATTGAGAATGAAGTAGGTATTAAGTTAAAGCTAAGCATGACTAATGTTGTATTTCGACATCCGTGTCCACTGTTTAATAAAGAATATTTAATTAATTATTTTATAAGGTTTAGGATTCATGCTGCTATTAAAATTTAAATAGAAATTTAATTTCAGAGAAACAAAAAAAAAAATAGAAAGTTATGTATTTTAAATCATTTATAAATTAATTATAAGGATAATCATGTTTTAAATTTATAATATGTATTAATTTTTAATTGTTTATAGTAAAAAATTTAAGTTGTTTGTAGTTTACCTATATTATAACATTATTTAATTGTCAATATATTGTTGTATACTGTGATAAATTTAAATAAATATATTTTTGGGCAAAAATTTGCATATTTTACATTTCTGTTAATTAATGTACTAAAGTTCGAATAACTTGTAAGTTGTAAAGTTCACTGGTTTAATTCAAATTTCAAAAATATGATATATATATACAATAAATTAGTATTGCTATTTGTGGTCACACTGATTTTGGAGCCGACCAATCAAAGCACCTTATTCATTTTTTACATTGCAACATGCGAAGTGCACAATCTGTTTGCATATAATCTGTGGTACTATACCAGTGTGGTAAGAACCGCTCACCCTTCCTGCCGTTGTGTATGGAATACGTCTTTGCGTATTATACCTGCACACGGTAGTGAGAACGTCACTCCACCACCTTTCCTCTGCCTCTCTCGGGATACGGTACCCCGTATGCAGAGATGTGAGGCTGAAAAGTTTCTGAAATTTGAAAAGTTTCAAGGCTATTGAAATGAATAGTATTGAAACTTTTCAATGTTAAAAATTTAATTTCATAATCGTACGTATACAGTTTACACCAATAGATAGGTAATAGTACAATAGTTTTAATAACTACAATTGTAGTTGTAGTAGGTATTATGGTACCACTGGTATCTGCTGTTAATTGTTATGTGTTAATGTGTTATCACTTATCATGATAATTTTCTACTACTAAATTGTTATTTGGTAGTTCTTCAACTATGATAGTACGATAAATTTATTATATAGTATTTAGTAATAAATAATAATAAGTTTTTATAGTTTGTTTACTGACTTGTAATATTTAAATATTTAATTTGTTTTCTATGATTTACTGCCTTCGTTATTCTGTATTCATCATGAATTCGAGACAAACCGATATTTTTAAATATTTTAATGAAAAAAACAGTAAATATCAGTGTAAATTTTGCAATTGGTCTACCTCAAAAAATGCAACAAGAATGTCGGAACACATTATTAAAAAATGTTGGAAGTGTCCAAAAGACATTCGACAAGTTTATTTTGATACTAAAAATAACAAAAAAAGTAAGTGCTATTTACAATAAAATTGATTTTACTTTAAAGATTTAAGTTTTGTAAAATCTTGTAAAATACCTACTCAAATAGGTACCTACCTATAATATGGCAACTTATAAATGTAATAAATTAATTTAAATATTAAATTAATGGTACCTACTACCTACATAATATGGTACTTAAAAAAATTTTAATGTTTCAGTATTTTTATGCATTTAAATCCTGAAAAAAAAAAGGAGGCATATAAATATTCCTGATTTTTTTTTCACCAGGCAAAATAACAATATTTGTACAATTATACACAATCCAGATGAGGAGATTGATGATCCAAGTAATGGTTTTGAATATTTTGATGCATCCCAACATTCCCAACTATTTCAAGTCCAAGACAATTCTAAGTGTACTGACACGGACAACTTGGTATCATTACAGTCACAACCACAACATATTTCTGCATCACAAAAATTGTCTGATATTAAGAATTGTTCAGCTAATAAAACATTTAAACGTAATTCATCTTTGATTAATTTTATTGATATTGTAACCAAAGAAGATCAAGAAAAATTTGAGCTGTCATTCGCTATGTTTGTCTTTGGAAATTGTCCACCATTAAATATCACTGAGAATCGCAGTACAATAGACCATTACAAAAGTATTCGGCCAGGGTTTCTTTTGCCAAGTCGTCATAAATTATCCAACAAATTACTTAATACACACTATAATAAACTGCTTCTTAACTTAAAAGAAAAAATTTATAAGTCATATAATTTGGGACTGACTTGTGATGGGTGGACAAATGTTAAAGGTGATAGTATAATTAACTTTATAATTACAACACCCGAACCAATATTTTTAAAATCTATTGATACAAAATCAAATAAACATTCAGGAGTTTATATGAAGGATATTATAATAAATGTGTTAAAAGAATTTGGTTAAATGAAGTTTACATCAGTAGTAACGGATAATGCTAGTAATATGAAAGCAGCATGGAATCTAATTCAAAGTTATTATCCACATATCAGTTGTTATGGTTGTGTGGCTCATGGACTTAATTTGAAGTTCAGGATATTACTATTGGATTAGAGTCACTAAAAGAAGTTGTTGTAGAATTGAAACATGTAATTAAAGAAATAAAAAACAAACATATTCTGTTATCAGTTTTAAAAGAAAAACAAAGTTTATTGTCTGGGAATCTACTTAGCTTAAAATTGCCTGGAACTACACGTTGGGGTTCAATTGTAAGATCTATGCAGAGTTTAATCGACAATAAGTCTTGTTTAAAGGCCATGTGTATCGATGAATGAGTTGAACTAACTGTCACTCAACAAACTAAAAATTGTATTTTGATGGATGTATTTTGGGAAAGAATTGAAACCTTTTATAAATTATTAAAACCACTTACACATTATTTAAAATTAGTACAAGGAGATAAACTTAATTTAAGCATTGTTTGTACAATATTTAGTGAACTGGAAAAAGATTTTAAAGAATTTATTTCATTAGAAATAGAACCAGCTCTGAAAAATGAAGAATTAAAAATTTTAGCTATGCTTGAAAACAGACGTGATTTTTGCTTAAAAAAAATACATTTGGCAGCAAACATTCTTGACCCAAACACATTTGGAAAAGATCTTAAAGATGGCGAAGACATAGAAGCTATTGAATTTATAATTAATATGGGAGAAAATAATGCAGATATCGCAAGAAGGTATTTTCAACAAAGAGTTTTTATGGAAAACATTGGATTCAAAACTTAATCCACTCATCTAGTGGAAAGGATTTTGCAGTAATTCAGCTGCTGAGTTAGCTAAAATTGCTATAAAAATACTAAGTTCCCCACCAACATCTGCATCTGTTGAAAGATCATTTAGTAAAATGGGACATATACAAAATTTGAAAAGAAATAGACTAGACAACGAAAGAGCATCAAAATTACTTTTTATTGCTCATAACAAGAATTTGCTTAAAAATTATAATACAGATGAAGTGCAACTAAAAAAGGTAACAGCTTCATCTAATGTTGTCCTAGAATATTATGATGAAAACCAAATGATTAATTACTCTAGCACTCCATTAAAAAAATCAAGAAATGCAGGGCTTGATGATACTGAGTTACATATTGAAAATCAATTGATTATGTCTGCTAGTACTTTATCAAATTATTCAAGGCAACCAAAACGAAAATCACCAAACAAGAATATGGATCTAACTGATTTAAGTGACACCAGAATTGAAAAAATGTTAGCAGATGATGATAAAAGCTTCAGTAGTATTGAAGAATCTGATTGTGGTAGTGAGTGGAAGAGTAGTGATGGAAATGAAGAAGACTTTTCTTTTGAAGTTGACAATGAGAGTAGCACTGATGACTTATTATAAATTGCTAAGATTCTAAGAACAGTTAATATTTTAGTTGGTTATAGTTTTAAATAATTTGTTGAAAAAGTTTTTTTTGTTTAAATGTTACTTTGTTTTTTTATTGAACTGTTAGTTAGTTACATACCTACATTGTATGCTTACAAAGGTTATTCATATTTTATAGTTTTACTTTTACATGAGTATTTAATATTGTGAACTATTGAGACTGTTAAATAATAATTTCTTAATCTATGCTGAGAACAGTTAATATTTTAGTTGGTTATAGACTTAAATAATTTTTAAACAAATTAAAAATGTATAAAAATGTTAAATCGAAAGTTTCAATTTTTTTGAAAAGTTTCACGAAAACATGAAAAGTTTCTGAAAAGTTTCAACAGATCTGTGAAAATATGAAATTTTACATCTCTACCCGTATGTAACACCAGAGCGACAAAGAAAGTAAGTTCCCCGTTAGAACCTGTGTACGGAGTACGTGCATGCGTACTTATACCTGCCAGGATCTACGGGTGTGGTGTGACGGAGCGTGGATGGACGGAGACCGACGGTACTCCGAAACGTAGCATATCTTGCCTGATCCGACGACTGTAAAACCGAGCCCGCAGACCGTCGTACTAGTCGCCGAAGCATCGAAGTACTAATCCGCCCCGTAAAACCGAGCCGCCGCCGCCAGAGTTGAGCCTCCGGATACGTTGGCCGATTTGTACAGCTGTCGTGCCCCGAATACCACGAGTCTAGCCGCCGGAACAGTGTTGCCAATTTAGCCATTTTATGGCTAAATCTAGCTTATTTCGATATTGTCATGGCCACTAGATTTTACATCTAGCTACTAGCTATAAATCTAGCATATTTAAAAAAAAATATTTGGCATAAAACTATTTTTTTAAGCATTAACCAACATTTTTCATTATTTTTTTTTAAAAATATGATTTAAAAATGTTTATTAGTATCACGACTAACGAACACAGAAGCTGATGTACTTTATATTATAATATTATTTGTAGATAACGACTGTAGGTAACCAGTATTGTGGGACTATAGTCGTCATCTCATGAAGATTAGAGATATATATCTAATCTTCACACTGAGATAGATAAGAATATACTATATATATTCTTATCTATCTCAGTGAATCTTCATGAATCATGATTAAACCATATTAATCCTCTTTTGAATGATAAGGAATGTGGTGATAAGCCAGCTTTCCCCCAAATATAATTTATTTAAATATCTTTGAACATTTATGATTTATTATTACTCTATGTGCTAGGTATGTAGGTAATATCATTGAACATGTTGTTCTATGATAAATGATAATATGGTACATACCAAGGTTCATAGAATAATATAATATAATATAAAACTATATAATTTAATTATCTAACCTGAATTCAAACATTGTTAGTGGTTACTGCCTAACTGGATGTCTGGACAGTCATTAACAAAAGACAGTAAAAGCCACAATTTACAAAGTATATTGTTAATTTGTTCCACGTTTTTAGTTTTATTTAATTTTTTTGTCACATGCTAATTAAATTAAATTTGAAATGGGTAAGACGCAATACACACAGAAGTTTCGTAAAGAATGGTTGCAGAATACATTGTTTAAAGATAGGTTAGTAGCAGTTGAAGGAGATGATTGTAAAGGGCGGTGTCGGTACTGCAAAACTGAGGTAAATGCTAAATTATATGACATTAAACAACACTCCAAAACTTCAAAACACATTTCGGCTACACAATTATTATCCAGTTCAAGAAGCTTAACCAATTTCTCTAAACCTCCAACTATAAAAGTTCATGAAGCTAAAGCAAGTCTGAGCTTATTTATTGCAATACACTGTTCGATTTTACCCGTCGACCATTTAGGAACTCTTTGCCACAATGCATTTGGTGATAGTGTAGCTGCTAAGGATTTTAAACTACACAGAACCAAATGCACCAATATTATTAACAATGTTTTGGCACCACATTTTGAAAGTGCCCTAAGGCAAAGCATTGGCGATAATCCATATAGTCTCCTGATTGATGAATCAACAGATATCAGTGTCACTAAATTTCTCGGCATTACAGTTACATATTTTTACCGAGAAATGGGAAAGACATTTTCTACATATTTGTCATTGGTTGAGATCACAAATTGTGATGCTCAATCAATCACTGATGCATTAACGAATGCAATTCAAAATAAAGGGCTGCAATTAAAAAACTTGGTAGGAATTGGAACGGACAGCGCATCAGTTATGGTTGGTGTAAATAATGGAGTTTACCAAAAACTTAAGCTAGAAATCCCATCTCTTATACTAATTCCATGTGTGTGTCATTCTCTCCAACTTGCAGTGTCTAGTGCTGCATCTGAAGCATTACCAAGATATATAGATTTCTTAATTAAAGAAACTTTTAACTGGTTTTCGCATTCAACACTGAGGCAAAGTCAGTACAACGATCTTTATAAGACCACAAATAATGGTCATAACCCTTTAAAGATAGTAAGAGCTTGTGGTACAAGATGGCTATCCATAGAATCTGCAGTTTTTAAAATTTTGGAACAATGGCTTGAGCTGAAGACATTATTTGGTATTGCTAGGCTGAAGGACAAATGTTACACTGCAGAACTTTTATATGAAATGTATTAGGATAACAAAAATTTAGCATATTTAAGATTCTTAAGACCTATACTTGAAGAAGTGCAAATTGTAAATAAATCATTCGAATCAAATAATGCAGATCCATGTAAATTACTCAGTGATTTAACAAATTTAGTAAAATCAACTGTAAGAAAAATTGTTACTCCTATGTGCAGGGAAGATTTTTTAATAGTAAATATTGAAAATTATTTAAATCCTAAACCCTACTTAGGGTATAGTTTTGAAAAAACTGTTGAAGAATCAAATATTGACCCTGCAAGTGAAAAGTGCTTAAGAGATAGATGCGTGTCATTTATCTTTCACCTAGGTAAACAATTGCAACAAAGACTCCCACATAATATAAATATTTCATTATTATCAGTATCCAACACACTTAAAGTTGTAAAAGATACACTTATACCACTCATGGAAATGATGAATATTGATGTTGAAACCATTGGCAAGATAAATGTACAATGGAATAATATAACTAATATTAAATGGTTGGAAAAAACAAATACACATTCATTTTGGTATGAAGTGTCGAAGTACAGGGATTCATCAGACACAAATCCATTTTTTGAATTAAGCGAATTTGCGTTGAAGCTATTAGTGCTTCCGTGGTCCAATGCAGAAGTTGAAAGGATTTTAGCCAAATGAATGTAATTAAAACAAAAACTCGCAATAAGATGGGTACAACATTGTTGGGCTCCATACTCACGATTAAATCTGGCCTAAGGAGAAGTAACACGTGCTGCTTAAAATATCAATTTCCACCAGATGTTTTAAAAAAAATTGGTACCTTACAAACTTATAACTCAACTTCAAATCCCAATTTAGTTGCTTCAACATCAAATGTTCCTAATACAACTAATTATGATTTAGATTTAGAATATCAAGAAGATGATCCCAATGATCCAGATGAATTATGGATATTATAATGTTATGTTATTCTTAAATATTGTTTCAGTTATTTTATAAAATTTTTAATAATACTTGATGGATATATCTAAATTGTTTTTTTTTGTTTTTATTATCTTATGTTGATATTGCAAATTTATTTATTATAATATTATTCTTAAATATTGTTTCAGTTATTTTATACAATTTTTAATAATACTTGATGGATATATCTAAATTGTTTTTTTTTGTTTTTATTATCTTATGTTGATGCTGATATTGCATATTTATGTAATAAAATAATTTTTGCATTTTTATCATTTTTTTCTGGCATTTTTCATAGCATTTTCTGTTATTTTTTTTAGCTACATCTAGCATTTTTTTTAAAAATATTATTTAGCCATATCTAGCTATTTTTTTAAGTGGTCATAGCATAGTTTAGAAATGATGAGTTGGCAACACTGCGCCGGAACCGTAACCAGTCAAGTCCAGTCAGACACAAGATACCTAACCAACGGAAACCGTGAGTCGAACTGCGAGTTAAAACCAATATTGTATGTCATTTTTATTGTTAGCCTGCACGGCATTTAGATTCATTATAAAAGAAAAAATTGTTAAAATATTATTTATTCTTTTTTTTGTACGTTATTAATGAATTAAATAAATAAACCAAACACACTTATTAATTTCGTTACATATAACATTATTTATTTAATGTTGGCTATTAATATTATACCTCATTTTTTATGAATGAAAATTTGGATCATTAAATTCAAAAATTTATAGGATAATAGTTAAAACTTATAACATTTAATTTGCTTTTAAAAATTATTAATTAATTTATCTTAAATAAGAAGTAATAAAATTACATATTAATTTCGACTTAATAATAGATTATTTAATCCTTATTTTTAATTGAAACCAAAAAGAGGTTTATTACTGTTAATAATATTATTGAAAAAAAAATTCCAATTAAAAAGATTTATAAAACAGAAGCTGCTAACTATCTTTTAAAGCATTTAAAATGTTTAATCTTTAAATATTTATTAGTTTAAAATAAAACATTATATTTTCAATATAAAAATAATTTTTTAAATTTATAAACTAATAATTTAAACAATTTAATAAAAAATTGTATGCATGTATAGCTACCTTCTTAAAAAATTAAAAAAAAATTAAACTACAATTTAAACTTTATTTTAAAAATAATAAAATTAAACTATTTAGAAAAATACTTCAATAAAAATATTTACCAACATTTTATTTAAAAAATTTAATTTACCTTTATATCTTCAATATAACGCTCTATCTTAAGCTATTTAAATTTAATTGTTAAATACTAAAATTATTAAGAATCGTATAAAAAATAATAAAATATAAACTTTATATCTATTTAAAAAAATATTTTGAATAAAAACAATTATTTTTTAAAAAATTAACTATTTAAATTATATTCAATCCAACCAGTTTCAAATAATTTTAAAGAAAAAAATCCAATAAAAAGAAAATTATTTAAAAAAAAACTAACCTTTAAAAATAATAAATTCCATATTATTCTAAAAAAAAAAAAATATTAAATACAGAAATTAAATATTTTATAGAAAATAAAAAATTATTAAATTCAAAAAAAAAAAAAATTAAAACTCTTAAAATTTTAAACATAAATTCTAATAAAATTAAATCAAATTTATAAAATATTAATCATACAAAAAAAGAACCAAAAAAATTATAATTAATCTAATTAATAACATTCTAATAATTAAAAATTTTCTTTCAAATTCAATAATCATTAAATAATAAATAACACGAATAGAATAAAAAAAAGAAAAAAAAATTTAAATCTATCATTAAAAAATATTCAAAAATTAAATCTTTTGAATAAAAACTACAAAAAAAAGGAAAACCACATAAAGATATTAAAGCAAATATAAAAATTAAACCATAAAAAGGTAAACAATCAATTAAACCTCCCATCTTATGAATATCCTGATTATTATTTATATTTAAAATTAAAATTCCAGCTCTTAAGAATATTATAGATTTAAATAAAGCATGTATTAATAAATAAAAAAACATATATCAATCTTACCTAAACATAAAATTATAAATATAAAACTAATTTGTCTTAAAGTAGAAAAAGCAATATTTTTTTTTAAATCAAATTCAAAAATAGTATTTAAACCAGCTATAAATATTGTTAAACAAGAAATTACTAATAAATAATTTAAAAAGCAAATTTTAAAAAAATAAGGTAATCAAGAAGAAAAAGGAATTTGAGCTCTTTAGTTAAAGAAGAGCCCCTAATACCACGAGTCTAGCCGCCGGAACCGTAACCAGTCAAGTCCAGTCAGACACAAGATACCTAACCAACGGAAACCGTGAGTCGAACTGCGAGTTAAAACCAATATTGTATGTCATTTTTATTGTTAGCCTGCACGGCATTTAGATTCATTATAAAAGAAAAAATTGTTAAAATATTATTTATTCTTTTTTTTGTACGTTATTAATGAACTAAATAAATAAACCAAACACACTTATTAATTTCGTTACATATAACATTATTTATTTAATGTTGGCTATTAATATTATACCTAAAATGCATTTGCATAGAAACAAATTCAATTAATAGATAGTCATATACCCTATTTATTTTGTGAAAAGATAAAAAAGTCTTAAGTATGCACCCTAACAATGATGATATAATTATAGAAAAACATAATAAAGCTATTACACTTTTGAAAATGATAACAAACTTAGTAATAATAAAAAGTTTTGGAAAATATACTAATTGGGTAACTTCTTTATTGATCAAAGATCCAAAATATCATGATTCCACAGAAAATTGGTTTTGTGCAGCAAATACAAGACCTATGTATCAAGATATTAAAACTAAAAACTGCCAGTTATCTAATATACAGGCACCAGATCTAGAAATTACTAAGATTAAACCGATTCAGGAGACTCGAAAGTCTCCCGAACGAGAAATTTCAGAAGACAGACCGTCGGAAATAACTGAAATACCAAAAGTTCAACATATGAAAGATGAAACTTCAACAAAAAAATTTATTAAAACGCCTAAATCCTTAGATACACATATATGTAATAAAGTTTTATTAGTAGAATCACCAATGTTTAGAAGAAAAAGTTTATGGATAACACCTACGCCTTCATCAGTCTATAAGGAACATTATAAGTCAATACCTAAAATAATGAATATTAAGTATTAAGAAATTAAAGATTCGATAAATAAAACTGATTTTTTTTTTTTTTTTAATAAGGAGAGATGATGAATCTTCTAATAATATCTTACTAAAAACCATAATAAAGTAAATAGATATGCCAGCAATTTGGGTTTGCGCAAGTCGGCCATATTGCTTTTCTCCAAACGCTTAGCAATACAGTATACACTATCAATTTATCATGATTCATAAACAAACAGACAACTGACAAAGTATAAACATTTATTTTATTTAAATCATGCATTTTTTTTTTACATAAGTGTGTTACTTTAAACATTTTTTTATTTTTGTATTATTTTTTGTTTTTATTGTTTTGCGGTTGTTTAAAAGTATATTGTTTAATTTATTCATACGAATAAATGTTGGTGTTCGAACCTAGCAACCAATAACATCTGTTGGTAAATCATGATATTTTCCATTGAGCTTTTTGACAATATTTTTTATAATATCTGGATGTTTTAATAGACAATTGCCATGAAGATCTTTGAATAAAGACCCCATTGTTTGTGCAGCATTAACCAATGTTCTTGACGGTACCATAAGATAACTCATAGAAAAATGTTGGTTCCATGAATTTTTAAAACTTTCTTCATCACTTTTCAAGAATGGGTATTTATGAAGGAATGTGTTACATAACCTACTACATACTCAACACTTTCAATTTAAATTTCATCGAATTGTTTAGTTTCTTTTATCTGTAATTTAATATTATTGTAGGTATTTTAATTATAAACTGTTAATTAAAATAATAATATACTTCTAATTCAAATTCATCCAATATATTCATATTGATTTTATCAATGTTTACAAATGATCGTCCATTTTGATTTTATAGTTCAGTCACTTCAGTTTTGGAACAGTCATCCTCTAAAATATGAATTAGTTGTCCAGTAAGACATTCTTCTCCAGTAACTAAATTATCTTCCGATCTAATAGTAGTATTTCTATTTTCTGTAAATAGGTACTGCTTTACTGGGTTTCTCTAGTATGTACCATCTAAGACTCCATTGATGTAATTGATTATTAATATAACTACTTATTATGTTTAGTGTATTTAATAATTACTTACCAATATTTAAATTGTAAAGCTGTAATATTGTTATTAGATGAACTACACATTTCTTTTAAAAACTAAAAAGGGTTTCAACCATGTCTTGATTGACTTTTCAAGTCATTATATAATTTATTTCATAACTTTCATATCATCAAGTAATCCTTTTAACGACTTATTTGTTATGATAACATCTACTTTATTAATAAGTTTTTTTTTTTTTTAAATACTGCTTGTACATAATTATTAAATTTACATATTTTTAAATTTAGTGTTTGCCTTTTTGGAATGGTAAGAACGTTTTTTTTTGGAATTTATTCGCATATTATCTCTGAAATCATTTATTCTATTGAGCAATTTGTTTTAGTTATCTTCGTCCAAAGCATAACTAGTTTTGTGTTTGTCATACTTTTTCTGTGTGTTTAGCAACTCAAACCAGTCATTTATTCATTTAATCACAACTGAGCTCTAAAAAAATAACAGCATCCCAAATACATGTTGATTAAAATTTTTTTTTATGTTTTACTATTGCTAGTGTTAAATTATTTAAAACAGGGCCGTTCTGAAGGGGAGCAACGGGATTATTTTGCCCCAAGCCCCGAGCTTGTAACATTTTTTGGGGTCCCTTTAAGTCTTGATGTAAAAATAATTATATCATGATTTAGGATTACTAGGCGCTACCCGTATAGCCCATTCGAACCACTATTTCTAAAACTTTATTTATGAAATATCAATAGACAATAATACAAAATTATATTCTGTCTCTGTAGTCAGACTATACCCTGTTTCACGAAAGAACAATCAGTCGGTCAACCAGTTTTCGTCGGTGCTCGTCGTCAATCGAAATGCGTGAAAAGTCTCTCGTGAAATAGAGTATAGTCTGTTGTAATTATACATAGAAATAAACAAGAGATATTATGTTCAGTTATTCTAAATGATAATAATTATAATTAAATATTATAGACTATTGTTGCAGTAAACCTTAGTGCTGGAGTGACGAGTGTGATTAAATAAGAATAATATGGCAACATTTCTCTGTAGAAATTCATTATCACGCGACACACCACACAAGTTATTTATACAAAATAATAAATAAATGTATTAATAAATTCATAATATTATAATATTTACCCATGATGGCATAAACCGTACTCGTAGTGTCGCTACTCGCTTATAAAGTTAACATTAAAAGTTAATCATAATGTTACTAGCATACATACATAGTGAAGAACGAATAGCGAATACTTACACCAATATCCATAGGTGAGTAATAATTAATTGAAATACATAGGCGTAGCCAGATCTTTTTTCAGGGTATATGCAAGAAGTCTGTGTATCACAATAAACCGTGGGGGCCCACACATAATCCAGTGACGAATTTAGACATTTTGCGCCCCGGTGCAAAAACAAAATTGGCGAAGGCCCCCTAAGCCCCCGTGAAAAAAAAATTGCTCCTCCCAAGGAAAATATGTGAGACCGATCCTCATTAACCTTTTAGATTTTGAGCGAAGAAAAGAATATTTGTTTAAGAGTGCTTTTTTTAAAAAATATTGTTTAACAATTGCTTGATCCCTCCGCAAAGATATATTGGAATCTATGTCACTTAAACCTTGCTAATAATTCATCATTAAGTTGTTTTTTTTAACATATTTAAGTAGGTACTTCATGGATAAATAAAATAAAATTATATAAAACTATGCAAATAAATATTTTATATTTTTTGTATATAGTATTTTATAAAATTAATGTAACTATATACAGGGATGGAAGTGGTTTAAGCTATTTAAAAAAGTGACTGAATTTATTCATAAAAGTGACAAAAAAGTGACCTGCATAAATTTGTTTAATAACAACTTATCAACTTACCAGTTATTAAACATTAATTATCTTTGAATACCTATAGTTTAATTGATTCTTACTTACTTAATTTTGTAGAAATTACAAAAAATAATGATTATAATAAACATAAAATTTAATAGCAAATAATTAAATAATATTACTTATTTAAATGAATAATGTTAATAATATAGAATAATATTTAAGATCATTGTTTTGGAACTTCTTTTATTTTAATCATAAGTATAAAACTATTAAATATAATATTTAAATTTTTCTTCTACTCTGTTGTGTTGCGAATTCTTGAATTACATCATCAAATGTTAGTTGTTATATCAGCTGCAATATTTATGATAGCTAAATAATTTAGCCTTTCTTCAGAGGTACTAGACCTCAGATATGTTTTAATACGTTGTAAACATGAGAAAGACCTTTCCGTCGAACAATTACTAACTGGTGTGCATAACAGCATCCTCAGAGACACATCAATATAAGGATAGTGGATACATACCTATCAAATCATTTTTTCTCAGAAAACTACACATTTCCTGAATGGTTTTAGGAGCCTCATCACCGATAGATTATAAGTGGCTTCTAAAATTAACACATTCATTAGCAAATAAAGTGCTGAGATCATCTTTATATTCATTTTGAAGTATTTCAGCATTCTTTCGAATTTCAATTGATGTCAGCTCTGTTAATTTGAAAAAGAAATTGTAATTTTTAAGAAAATGTACATATTTTTCATTTCTTTTTTCTAGTTCTAGGTGCAGTTGATCGAGTATAACAAAATAGGTATTGACTCTAAGATCAGAGTATTCAACTATTGTTCCTTTAGATGGTCCTTCATCAAAAAATTGTTTTCTACTTTTTGACTGTTTAGTACAGGACTGAAACAGCTTAATTGTACTTTTTCAATTGCGCATTGTTTAAAATACTCATAATTTTTATCGGAGCGTAAATCAATGATATATATTATTAATGATTTATACAATTCGCACACTACACCCAAATTGATATTGACAGATTGCAATTTCTTGCTCGTAAGGTTAAATCGGTGTTATATTTGACCTCAGAACATAGATAGGAAAGCAGTTTCTAAATTATTTAACTTGTTTAGAATTCCTTTGAAGTAAATTGAAAAATAAAACAACTTGAATACAACAATCAACTGCATTAATTCCCACCAAATCAAGGGAATGAGTAGAGCATGGTACAAATTTTGATAAGGGATTGGCATTTTTAATTTTTGCTCGCAGTCCAGCATAAATCCCAGACATATTGCTGGCGTTATCATAGTATTTGCCTCGTATATAATCAATATTTAAGTCATATTTTTTGAATACACTAAATACAACATTTGCCATGTTATCCGCTGTATGTCCAATTTGATCCAAAAAACATAAAAACCTTTCGACGGGTTCCCCTTCATTGTTGATATATCGAACACAAAACGAAAGCTGATCGATATGTGATATTTCTGGTGTAGAGTCAACACTCATTGAGAAATATCGAGAAGCTTTAACTTTTTGAATAATTGTATTTAGTACTTGTCTACCACATTATACTGATAAATTGCTCTTATACATTATATGATATGTATGATGTATTACCTTTTCCTGGGTTTCCATATGTTTCTAAATGGTTTGATAAGAAAGGATCAAACTCAGCCAATAATTCAAGGGACATAAGAAAATTACCATTGTTATTACATCCTATTTTTGAAGTTGTTCCTTTAAATGCCAATCCCCTTGACATTGTAAACAGTCTCTGCTACTTTTGAAAATGTTCTCTGATCTATCTTTTGAATGTCTATCTCAATTTCCTCAGGGACTTCTGTTTTAAAATATATAATTATACATTTTAATGCAAATATATAATCAAAATAATAAAAAAACTTCTGTTTTGAATATAATATGTTGTTAATAAAATTAAATAAATTTAAATATTTCTTTATAAATTAATAAATAATAATTTGAGTTAATATTATACAATAATAAAATTATATTCTAATATTATAACTAAGTTTTTGGTAAACAGAGAAATAAACTAAAGAAACGTGTCAAAGTCACACTATGCAGTTCATAAATAATAATTAATACCTATTTTAGTACTTACATCAAATTTTTTTTTTTTTTTTTTGCTTTACGCGCCATTTAGGCGCTTCGCAGCTTCTACCAAAGTTCTCCAAAGTTCTCGATCTTCTGCATCCGCAATACTTGCTCCATTGCTTAATCTCTTCAGGTCGACTTTTACTCGGTCCAACCACCGTTGTCTTGGCCTTCCTACCGGTCGTTTTTTATTTGGTTTGTTGATGAGTACCTGTTTTATCAATTTACCCTCTGCACGCCAAACATGGCCAGCCCACTCTAACTTTTTCGACCTTAGAAAATCTTTTAAATTGGCTGTATTGAACAGACTGTTTAAGTCAGCGTTTTTTCTTCGCTCGTATACACCGGTATTGGGGTTTAATATAGGCCCATATATTTTCCTAAGTATTTTCCTTTCGAAAGTCAACAGTTTATTCTCGTCACCCTGCGTCGTGGACCATGTCTCACATCCATACATGACAATGGGGCGCAAGTAGGCAATGTATAGTTTTTTCTTTGTGTCTCTAGATAGCAGTTTCGATGTGAACATTTTTCTCATTGCATGGTATCCACGGTTTGCTGCACTTATCCTGGACTTAATCTCGTTATGCATATTATTTTTATGATTTATATTAGCGCCTAAGTACTTAAAATTTTCGACTTGCTCAAAAGAGAAATGATCAATGCTCACATTTTGTAACGGAGTAGGTCGTCTACTCATTAACATATACTTAGTTTTATTTTCATTTATTTTAAGGCCCATCTTTTTACTTGACAGTATGAGCTTTTGTACTGTCCCTTCTAATTCCGTTTTTGATTCTCCAAATAACACAATGTCATCCGCATATGCTAAGATAGATGAGCGCCCCAGTACTTCCATTTCTCGGTCTCCCTGCATATCTCTTACGACTTTTTCAAGTGCTAGATTGAAGAGAGCGGGAGATAGCGCGTTCCCTTGTTTCAATCCACACCTGACCTCAAACTCCTTTGATGTTTCTCCAAGAAAGCGCACTTTGCAAAGCGTGTCAGAATTACAGCACTTTATTAATTTAACCAGCTTCCTTGGTATTCCGAAATGTATAAGTGCTGACCATAGCCGGTCTCTAATAATGCTATCATAAGCTTGCTGGAAATCGATGAAAATCATGTGTAAATCTTTGTCATATTCATAATATTTTTCCATAACCTGTCTAAGGGTGAATATATGGTCAGTAGTGGACTTTCCTTTCATGAAACCACACTGGTATTCGCCGATTATTTCTGTTGAATATTTTTCAAGTCTATGTAAAACGGCTATTGACAAGACCTTATAAGCAGTGTCCAAAAGGGATATGCCACGGAAATTTTCCACTTTCTTGGGGTCTCCTTTTTTGTAAATCGGGCAAATAATAGCGGTGTTCCAACCCTTTTCTAGTTTTTCTTGCTCCCATATAGTTGGGATGGTTTTGTGTAAGTTTTCCAGGAGGTCTCGGCCAGCAAGTTTGAGTAACTCCGGATTTATGTTGTCCTCTCCTGGAGCTTTGTTGTTCTTCAGTGACTCCACTATTGATTTAATCTCCTCCAAACTAGGTTCCGGCACTTCTCGTTCCACTGTAACATATATTTGATCCTCAGCCGGTTCTCCAGATCCATCTGTATTGTTTGTTTCATCGTCTGGTTTATTATTTAATAGATTCTCAAAATATGTTTGAAACTTGTCTATGATCATTTTAGGGTCTGATATGAGGTTGCCATCGTCATTAGTCATAAGATAGGTACGAGATTTAAAGCCTTCTTTTATTGATTTACATTTTTCAAAGAACATTTTCGGGTCCTTTTTATATGACTCAATGTCATTTAGGGCATTTTTTTCTGATGCTCTTTTCTTTTGCCTAATTATTCTATTTGACCTTGCGCGAAACTCTGCATATTCCTGTAAATTTGAAGTCGAAGGATTTTGTATCATTTTAACTCTTGCTGCTTTTCGATTTTTTATCGCGTCTCGGCACTCATTATCAAACCAGTGATTCTTACTTTTTCCCTTGGTATCTCGGAGAGTTTCTGCTGCTTTAATTAGTGATTCCTTTATTTGGGTCCACTCTATGACATTACTCAAATCTCCTTGTATTATGTTAAGGCTGTTCAATCCTTCCTTTATTTTGTTTTGGTATTCCATGATTTCCTTTTGATCTCTTAATTTACTTCTATCTAGTTTATGTGCTGTATTAGGTTGTTGCTTTTTTCTCCAGATCGTTGACAGTTTTAACGATAGGCTTGCTATCACTAAGAAGTGGTCTGTGTCCCCATCCGCACCCCTATAGCTTCTGACGTTTTTTATGCTTGTTCGGTGTCGCTTGTCAATAATTATATGGTCGATTTGACTTTTCGTCTTACCGTCTGGGGCAGTCCACGTATGCTTATGAATGTTCTTTCTAGGAAAATAGGTGCTCCTTATAATAAGGTTTTTCGATTCTGCAAAGCCAACTAATCTCAACCCATTATCATTAGATACTGAGTGCCAGCTCTCTTGGCCTATTGTTGGTCTAAGAAATTGTTCTTTACCGACCTGCGTATTCAGATCACCAGCAATTATCTTGATGCAGTTGTTTGGCAGAGAGTCAAATAATCTCTCTAGATCCTCATAGAAAATATTTTTCACTTCCTCCTCTTGATCCTCTGTCGGGGCATAACCTTTAATTATACATATATCGAAATTCCATCCAGCCATTTGCAGGTAGCACAGACGTTCATTCACTGGCATGAAACGTTTAATGCTTGAACTAATAGAGTTTCTAACTACGAAACCTACTCCTTGTTCATGTTTGCCTGTCTCTTTGCCACTAAAAAAGATAGTTGAATTGCTAGACTGAACATTACCATTTCCTAGCCAACGAATTTCTTGTATTGCTACTATTGGCACTTTATATTTTTCAATTTCTTCCACAATATTCTTTAAAGCTCCTGCTTTATAGAGAGTTCTGATATTCCATGTTCCAAACCGAGTCTCCAAAGTTTTCCGTTCCGAGTTCCACATAAAATCCCATTATTATCCACAATCCGAGACTTTGTTAGAAGATTCACAACATATGGTTTTTTTACAAGGATGGATTGTTGGTCCATCGCTTAACCCCCAAACCTGGAGGGCCGGTTTGGGCCAACTAATCAAAGTCAGCCCGTAGCTCGGGGCCCTGGGTTCGCAAAGCCCGTAGCACTAAAGACTAAGTGCCCCCCTGGGGGGACTTACATCAAATACTCATGTTAATTGTTATTTGTTTGTATCATTTTATTGTATTGAATAACTACTTGATTGATAATACAATTTTAATACAAATTCAATTTTAATTTATCTAGACACATTTTATCAAGTTTATTATGTACATTATTTATTGTTTTAAGACCTTATATATTTAAAACTATTTATTTTTGCTTATTTTGATTAGGTTAGGTTTACTCTGAATTCTGATTAATACATAGGTAGTTATAACTTATATTGTAACTCGTATCTAAGTATAATTTAATATGTTGTATAATTTAGGGTGGTCCTTATTTATGAACTTTCGAATTCTAAATGTCTCACCCCTAAAATTTATTCTTTTATGCATAAAAATAATATGTTTAAAGTTAGGCCATGATTGATCAACCCTAAGACGTGCTTCAAGGGGGTTGAAGTTTTAGTAATTGGGGATCAATTACCATTTTATGCGTTTACTCTCTTAAATATTGATGTTACACAAAAAACTTAAAGTACTATTATTGTAGCTATATATATTTACTAAATAAAAGTTTCTTATAAATATGTTGTGAGGTTGATGGTTTCTCGTTAATTTCAAAAAACTGAATGTTTAACAAAACTAATTATCACATTTTTTCAAAGTTTTTAAATGACCTATCAATGTTTAGGTTTTTAATCTACAGATGGCATTATTTTCAGTGCTATTATACCTAATGCATGTTATTATTTTACACAGACTAAACTAAGTACTATGGCTATCTGCTCTACCATGTAACGGTGGAGTTTAAAAGTATTAATATATAAAGGTTTTAAATACCTATACTATCAGTGCGACTACTCCCTCATGATGTCGGATCTTGTGTATACATTGGAAAATGTTGTATAAGTATAGTCATATGCGCTGCTACATCAATAACAAATTGAACTCAAATCCACTTCATTGACAAGGGAAGATTCGCCTTAATTTTTTTTTTGTTAATAAATAATTTTGATTTTGTTTTTACAATATATCAATATTTTTGGTGACGATACATCGATATTTGCTCTCCGATACTATATTATTTACACTATTAGGTGTGTATTTTTAGACTACGAAACCACAAACACATTATACCTTTGACTATAATACTTATCGCATTTTTATCAAGATTCTACATGCTAATATAGTTACGTAATGGTCCCAAGTTTCCGAAATTGTACAACAGCGTGTAGGATAAAACATGTTTGTACATTGTACAAGTTACTTACAAAATAATATTAGAGATACAAGACAGCGACTAGGTATTAATGTAAAATGATAAACCCTACACTCGACAATTTGACACATTATAATGTTATTATACGAGTAGTGCCTACCTTATAACTAGTGCCTTTTATATTTTAATATAATATATAATATATATTATATATATAATATTTTTATTTTTGTTTTTATTAATTATTTAATTATTATTACCGTTTATAAATTATTTATTATAATTATAATTATTATTATTATTTATTATATTTATTTTATTTAAATGGCATTGAAAAATAATCTTTTCGTAAATATTTATTTGATTGGATGTATTACAGATCAAATTATTGGATGTAAATTACCATCGAATAGACAAGTGCTAAGTGTACTTTTTTTTTTAATTTACGTAAAGTTAATTTAAATTTACATGACAGTGTTGCTCTTGTCATAAGAGAAAAACAAGTATTTTTTGGGATAAAGCTCGAATTCCAACTAGAGATTTTCAACATTATTCCAAAAAATTAGAATTAATTTACGGAGAATGGAGAAAATTGCAAAAGAACTCCACTAGAAACACAGCTACACAAAAAAAAAATGGAAATGATTTTCTTGAAAAATTAGAAGAGTTATTTGATATTGCGCATTTTAATGCATTAGATATCATAAAAATCGACGAAGATCGACAATTTTTATTGTTACAAAGACAGCCAGATCGTCCAGGACATATGAGTGGAGTAGATTATAAATTGTCAAAAAAAGAAGATGGCACTTTTAATAAATTAGAAAAATAGAATTACAATCGTCAAGTGATAGTGAAAATGAAGAGCTCCAATCGAATTACGAAATTCACTATAAAAATAAAGAACCTTTATGGCTTTATCCATATCGTCTGGTCCCAAAATCAGAGCCAGTAGAGATTTTATTACTACCAAACTTGCAGCGGCACTTGATAAATGTAAAATAACCAGGGCTGTGAATTTAATGCACTTATTAACTATTAAATATGCATGCATATATGCACTAAAATCTGACAAAATATGCTCTAAAAATTCTTAAAATATGCAAAAAAAACTACAAAAATTGAACTTTTATTTTTATTTTTTTCATTAGTATAATTTTTTTATTAATTTTAGTTTAAATATTAGTATTTTTACTTCTTGGCATGAGTATATGAGTTATTGATCTTAACTAGTCTTGGTCTTAGTCGTATACAAGATCTATAAAATAAATATAAATTATATAAATAATATAATAAAATATAATTAAAATTATATATCTTACCTTTAAAGTAGTTATTGCATTGAACAACCAATAATTTCTTCAGGTTTTCAAACTTGAAAGACCTCCTGTTTGGTGCCAACAAAGTTTTATATAAAGAAAAGGAGCGTTCTACGTCTGACGAAGTTATTGGGGAAAATTTGATATACGTCATGTCGCTACTGGTTAAATCTTCCGGTATATCTAAATCTACGTCATTTTTTCGCCAGTTAATATTTTTGAAATATTACACATAATTTGAAACCCTTTGTTTTTGTTGCGTACTGTTTGTAATTTTTTATTAATAGCAGTTCCAGCTGTACCTGTTAATTGACTAAACTTTGTCGAAATATCTTGTAGGTACAATTTCAATAGCTTCAGATAAGAGAATACCTTGTTTTTGTAGACGCGTTATACCTATAGGAAGACACGAGAAATTTGAATGTATGTAAGCCAAATTTACTTTCATTTGATTAGCTTTAAAATATTTTTGAGCATTTTTGATAGAAAGTGCATCATTTTCATCAAAACATTCGACAATTTGTCTTACAGTTTCGAAGTTTTTGCTATAATATATTGCGGCAGAAATCCATGAGACTCAACATGTCAAAATAGGTTCGGGAGGTAGTGGTATATGTGGTGCATCAGTATGAAATTTCTGAACACGATATGGCGCTTTTTTAAATACTCGTTTGACATTTGCGACCAGTTTATCGACTTTTGGAAATTGAATGCGGTTCTATTCAATCCACGAGAAGTACAAGTTACGTGAACCATTTTTGTATACAAAACTTTTAATGTATCACCTGCCTTCGTCATATAAGGTGCAGCGTCACTCAAAAAAAGTAATAGGTACGTCGTTTCGACGTATTCCGTCAGGCCATAATAAATACAGAGCATTTTCAAATACTGAACATACTGTACTATGATTTGTTTTTTGTAAATGTTCGAGGTTTAACAAAAAAATGTCACCTGCACGATCCGGGAGTAATGTACCAATAATGACTGAAGCGATAAAACGACCTTCAGCATCTGTCGTCTCGTCTATTGACACCCAAATTTTCTTTCCCACTACTTTTTGTCTTATTTCTGTTATAACTTCCTGGTAGCAATAATCAACATTTCCTTTGCGCAATGGTGTTTGGTCTGGTACATTTTGTCCCGTATTTTTTATTAAAAATTGTTTGAGATGTGTATTGCTTAATTTATTAAGTGGGATGTTAGCACTGAGCATGGCTTTACATAAATCATTGTTGAATGAAGATTTTTATGACGGATCTTGTGAAATAAGTTGCTGACATTTTTTTTTGTGTTCTACACGATTGACTCCTCTTCGATGTTTTTCTTTTGCAATGTGTTGTATCATAGAAAAACGTTTATCACTGGTTATTTTGATATTGCATACTGTACAAAATAGAATTTTATTGTCTGTTGTAAATATGTTTCCAAATTCCGAAACGTAGTTTTTTAAACGGGTCGCTACCGATGATTTTTCTTTTGGCATTTTTATTACGCGATATTATTTTAAAAAAATTAAAGTACGAATAACTTAATACGCGCAATAAACCAATTAAACAACGAAATCAACACGAATAAGAATAACACTCAAACACACGCAAGATGCACGTTAGTCAATGGATCGCACCAGACTAAAAGATTACGATTTACGATTGTCTAATGATTTTTGTCATATGTGTTACATAACTTATGTACGAGTTGATATCAGTAAATTAATTTAATTGCGATTTCAATAGTACAATAGTCAACAATAATACACGTTAAATACTCGAGTAAAAATGGAATAATTTCGATAAAACTATAAAAGTTATTGTTTATACTATAAGATTGACCGAAAAATGTAAATATTACGAAAAAACAGCATTTAAACAAAAAATTTATTAAAACATGCATTTATATGCCCTAACCCATGAAATATGCAAAAATATGCAAAATAATATTTGGTATTTGAACTACAAATAAGTCAAAACAAATTTCGGCCGAATCCATTTTTTTATTAAGTGTAGCAAAAAAAAAACATGCAAATGCATGAAATTCACAGCCCTGAAAATAACAAATAGAGAAGCAGTACATTTATTAATATCTACCGTAGAAGCTTTAGGACTTGATGTGAATGATTTTATAATTAATCGTTCTTATAATACATCGCTACAGAGAACGTTTTCGATCAGAATTTAATAAAGAATTAAGAAAAAGTTTTTCACAACCATTGACAGCTGCAGTAGTACATTGGGATGGTAAAATACTACCTGCATTAACAGGAAATGAATATTTTGATCGTTTACCAGTGCTCACAAGTCACAACGAACAACAACAGTGAATATCTTTTAGGAGTTCCTAAATTAGAGTGAGCAACGGGTAAAGAACAAGCACAGGCAATTTTTCACGCACTTCAAGACTGGGGTATTGAAGATTCTGTCAAACCACTTTGTTGTGATACAACAGCGTTAAATACGGTTTGGTAAAAATTGTAAATAATAATAATTGCAATGTATTATAACTCATTTTTTTTCTGTATTTTGTTATATATTGGATTGTTTAAAGGTCGATTGAATGGTGCTTGTGTTCTCCCAGAGCAATTACTAGAAAAGGACTTACTCTATCTTCCGTGTCAACACCACATATCTGAAGTGATACTAAAAAGTATTTTTGATGTTAAGTTTGGAAGCACTTCAGGTCCAAATGTACCAATTTTTAAACGTTTTAAAGAATATTGTTCAAAAATAGATACAACTAAATTTAAATCTGGGATAGATATGCAGGCTAGAAAACTATTAGATGATGAAGTAGATACAGTATTATCATTCACTTTAAACTGTTTAAAAGTACAACAGTGTAGAGAAGATTACAGAGAATTTTTAAAGCTAACTATAATCTTTCTTGGTGGTATTCCTGTACGTGGGATATCATTTCGTGTCTCAGAAGCCATTCACCATGCAAGATGGATGTCCAAAGCTATTAATAGCTTAAAAATATGTTTATTTTCGGAACAATTTAAATTAAATTCTAAAGAAAAAAATATAATTTATGATATTTGTATTTTTATAGTACGCATTTACGTAAAATACTGGTTCTCATCACCCGTTGCTGCTTTTGCTCCCAGTTTAGACTTCGAGCTTTTTAAAAATCTTATATTGTATAAAAAATTGACCCTGACATATCAAACATAACAATAAAAAAATTATCAGGACATTTATGGTATTTGACATCAGAAACAGCAGAATTATCATTTTTCGATAAAAATTTATCAATTGAATCAAAAATAAAAATGGTACAATCAATAAAAAATAATAATTGTGATACTGAAGAAACAAAACGATTAAACATCCAAAATTATAATATTCAGAATATTCTTGAAAAAAAAATTTAAAATTGTATAACTGTTGATAGTTTAAATTTTTTTACTAGGTTTAATTTATCAACTAGTTTTTTAGACTTGGAACCACAACTCTGGGATACTGATGAAAATTATAAAGTAGGTTTCCACGTGGTACAACAATTAAAAGTAGTAAACGATACGGCTGAACGAAACATCAAATTAATAGAAGATTACTAACAGATTATACTAACAGTATAATCACAAAAAATGAAGACCATAAGCAATTTCTTTTACAAGTTGTTCGAAATTACCGCCAAAAGTATTCAGATAGTAAAAAATCTACATTATTACAACCATACTAATTTATATTTATATTATTTCTTCTAGCATTTCTGTAAACTATAAAAAAATATTTTTTAAACATTTTTGTCATGTATTGTTTAAAAATTAAAAATAAATTATAGTTACAGTAGAAAAAGTTGAATGTTCGTTGTTTAATTATTTTTCTTGGAAAATAATTGACTTACAAAAAATTTTTAAATACAATTTTTGTGTACAATATTATGGTCTATAATTAAGTCATTTTATATTTTTATGCTAAGAGCTATAATT
This sequence comes from Aphis gossypii, assembly GCF_020184175.1. Classification (NCBI taxonomy): domain Eukaryota; kingdom Metazoa; phylum Arthropoda; class Insecta; order Hemiptera; family Aphididae; genus Aphis; species Aphis gossypii. The sequence goes on from NW_026083026.1 coordinate 145,486, forward strand.
TTTGAATAAAACTGAAAAAACTAAAATCTACCCTCTTTTTAAATTTTCAACCCTCTTGCCTGCCTTAGGGTTGATTAATCATGTTTAAACTTAACACGTTTTATTTTTATGTATAAAAGAACACATTTTTGAGGTGAGACATAAAAACATTTAAGCAAGAACCACCCTTTGTATATACAATAAACATATTAATATATTTTAGTGTATATTTACTTTCAACTATTGAAGTTTTTTCACCAAACAAGTCTTGAATTTTTTTGAATTTCTTAATAACATTCAATTGTTTTTTGTGTTTTAACAAAGCTTGCTTACGATTTTGACTACCACTTAGCTTTTTTTTTACCGGTCATAATTAAATTTATATAAAAGTATAAAACAAAATAAATATAATAAAAAGTAAATAATCAACACTCAATACTCAGCGCTGAATAGTGACAATTAACAGAAATAATATATAATCACATTAGCATAATTCACAAATACTGTGGCTTGAAATGATAGAGTTTGTTGACTAATAAATAGACGCGCCGCGGTGCCGCACACGATAGCAAAATACGCCGTATTGGTATTGCCCGTATTATTATAAATAACTGATGTCTATTGAAATACCTAATCAAAACAAATTCGGGAACTATTAATATTTATATTAATAATTATAGATCGCTGATAGCTATATTGCAATAAATACATTGATTGTTTAAATAATAAATTTCAAACGGCATAATTATACTATATAATATATTCAATACTATTATACCAGATTATATTATATAATACTGTTATAAAAATAATTTAAAGTATAAAATTTTAAAAATTCATAAGTAAAGATATTTCTGACCACAACATTTTGACGCCCGGGGCTGTTGTACCCAGTGCCCCCCTCCCTAAATGCGGCTCTGCTAATTATTCAATAATATAACAGACTCATCAACTCAAAATTAAACACATATATCCCTTTTTTTTTAACTCATTAGGCTTTATAATTAATTTTTTAATACAATTATAGAAGTCAAATGATTAAAATTTCTGTTGAGTATTGAGATTTATAATCATAAGAAAATACTATTAATAAATAATAATTATTATTTATAAAAAAAAAAACATATAACAATTTATTTTTTAAATAATAATACATTATTATTATTATTACATAATAAATTATATTAAAATCAGTGTTGTCTATCTATAGATCCTACACAATTTGGTAAATTCCATAATCTGTAATACTGATTTTCTATACTCATCTATTTATCTTCAGTTGGTATTGGCATGTATTTGTAGTAAGCCCAATACATTTGTATTGGGTTATTTTATTATTTAGTGTAGAAAACACGTTAATTTAATTTACTTCTTTCTCATACATTTTAAGCAATAGGCCAAAGGGCAGAAAAACATGTTCTTTCCGCTGAATGATAGTTTTTTACTACACTCAGTGGAAACATCGTGTTATATTTACATAGGCCAAATCCAGAAAAATATGCTATTTCCATGAATAAGGATTTTGACCACATTCAGCAGAAACAATATGTTATATTTTCATAAATATGTAGATTATTATAATTAGATAACGCCACTCTAAATCAAGCCTAAATTATGATTATTAATAATACTAGTCCACTGTACGACTTTGAAAACTCATATAAATACAAGTAGAGGACCTAGTATTATTCAGAAGGTACTCTAATGTAAGACTATTGCTCGTCGTGGACTTCGTCACAGCCACATTGCCGTGAGTTTACGGTCAATCCCCAGTACTCTAATTATACATAGAAGTAAGCAATTTTAATTTACTTATTTTTTTATTGTTTAACCTCATAAAAGTAACTGTTTATCTTTATTAAAACATTAAGTGTTTTAATTTACATCACCTACCTTTCTCATCAAATAACTCAAGTTCAACCAAGGAACCTGCTACGTCGTTTAAATAATAATTAGTACGTGGTCGCAGTGTCTTGCACAGCAATCACTACATATTCGTTAACTAAAAATTCCCATATTTTTTTGTAGTTTCCAAAATTATTTGACTTATTGTGTTAGTACCTCAAGCACAATAAAATGCTTGGCTGGAAAAAGTTGCCAGGTACCTAATATAAAAAAAGTGTTCATTAATATTTAGTTTGTACATTTCTTCTTTAGTATAAAGACTGGTCATGTATTAAAATACACTGCACTCTGGCGGACAGTCTCTGAAATTCTTCCGGGAGACAAAATACATTGTAGTATACAAAATAAAACACAATATTGTATAATATTATATGGTATTATTATATCTATAGTAAATGGTAAAAATGGAATATAATATAAAATTATCTGCAAAATAATATATTATCATTCCTAATTAAATATATACTATATAAATAGGATTGAATAATTAATTTAGCTACTCATACCTATTTTGATTATATAACTAAATATCTTTTAAAAACTTAGTTAATAAATCTATAAAAATGACCTCTAATACTCCTAATATTATAATTAATAATGGTTTTCAAGAAATATATCTTAGGTTTAGTATACCAAACAATAAAGGACAAAAACTATGTGAGAGTAAACATGTATTAACGCTGATGAAAATAAATCTATAGGCTATTCAACTTTGGAAAATAACACTTGATGTATGTTTTGTAGTCTTATTTTTAAACTTTCCTGGTAAATATGTTACCTATTGTATTTTTATTTTTAGTTGAATGAAAATAGAATCGTTACCCATACTAGCTGTAATTGTCCTGCTAGTGCAGGAGGAATGTGTAAACACACTTGTGCTGTAGCTTATTTTATAAAAAATGATGATGGTTTTTTCAAAAACAAATTTGCCTCAACGATGGAGTAAACCCTCTAAGTCTGGCCAAAAAAAATATAAAAAGGTAAAACAATTGAATCCTTATTTTTCAACAAAAGGCTAAAATCTGAAAAACAAAACTGGATATTGCAGTGGATCATCAAATTCTTATTGAAGAATGCAACATATTAGACATGCATTGAAGTTTGAGTACTGTGTTGAAAGAAAAATATAAAAGACAGAGAATGTAGAAAATGCATTTCATTTATAATAAACCAATTAGAATTTGATTTTAAAGTAGAGTTAAATCAAATTCATTTATCTACAATTTTGTATGCACGAAAATTAAACATGATCACTTTAAATCTGAACATATTTCCTTTAGATTGAAAAGTTCAATTTTATGTAGCACATTATTAAAGGAAAACAAACTGGGAAAACAAGGTAAAATAAATGTAACTAATGGTCAACAAAATGAATCAATAGCTTTAGAAGCATTCAAGCAGATATACATTAAAGGTGTACTAAATTGTGGTTTAATAGTAGATGTTAAACTACCTACCATGGCTATGTGTAAGTCCCGATTGACTTATTTTAAATGAAAGTGGTACCATAGCAAAGTTATTGGAAACAGGGATGTGTAGCTCGCGAGCTACTTGACTCGATGAGTCGACTCTTTGAAATTAATTGACTGAGTCAAATCAGTGTTTCAAAATTCGGCAACTCAGTGACTCAGTTCAACCAACATTTCAAATACAATTCACAAATTTCGAATCACTGATAAAGTGATAATTGATGAATTGTATAACGGCTATAGATATTGTGGTATCTTAAGCTTAAACCATGAATCTCTTGTCTTCATGGCTTAAACAATAAATGCGCAATAAATTTTCATCGTATAATGATGTATTTGTTTTTTGTCTAGCATTGAAAATGTGACGACAAGGTAATGTTATGGCTACATAGAATTTACACTAACACCCATTAATAGTTGTGAAAGATAGCGTTTTTGACTTGGCTTCAGATTGCTTTTCGACAAGCATAAAAGAGTAAGTTGTAAGTAGCGAAAAATATTTACGTAGATCTGGATGTCGAGTTTTTACCAATGGTAATTTTTGCACCATGTTTACAGCATTTCTATCACGTTCTAACCTTAAGCACTTCAGTAAAATAAACAATTTATCCACGAAGTCATCAATATTTGTAAAAACAGGTATCACGCTCTTTAATTTTCCATTAAAGGACTCTAATCGGTTGTAGTATTGTTTAGCATATTTCCATTGTGAAATGTTAGTCCAGTAACCCATTCATGTCTAATTTGGTGCCAATTCTTTAAAAAGTATTCAAACACAGATTTGGGCGCTTCAGATTCCAAATGTTGACATAATGAGTTATAGTCATCCTCAGATTGAGCATAACACATTTTTTCAAAAACTTGTTTCAATTGATCTCTTAATTCAGGCGATATGTTTTGTTTTTCACAAGTAATTTCACGATTAAATGTCCTTAACACGTGAAAAAGACATATAGCTAAACTAACATTAGGAAAGATTTATTTAATTACTTGTCTTACGATCATATCTTTATCGGTCATAAACATTTTTATATTTTCACTGCTACTATTAAATTTTTTAAATGTCTCGAAAAACCAACGTAATGTGTCTTTCTCTTCATTTGTCATTAAACCTAAAGCCGCTACTTCACTTTCCCCATTTCCATCTTCAACCATTAAGACATACATGGTATTCTCAAATTATTCAATTTGTATGTTGCATCAGCAAATACAACCTATAAGTAAAGGTATACTAATATTAAATAATTATAGAAATAAGGTATTTGAAACGTGAGTAAACTAAATCGTTTTTACCTCTGGAAAAGCTTAAAATATGTTTTGCATCATTGAATCCTGAATAAACAAGCCAACTAAATTTTCTTCACTATCAACTGAAATTTCAACAGTACAGTTATGCTTATGTCTTAGTTTTTGAACAATTTTGTATACACTGCTGTCACTTATTTTACCTGAATGATTTGTATAAAATATAATCAAATATTAAACATTAAATTTTTTTTTGTTTTACCTGTACTATATATGTTTGAAAGATCCTTGAGGGTTATAATTTTACCAGTTTTTATTTGCATGGTATGTTGAATTAATTTTTTATTTGCACTTAATTGCATCAATTCAAGTACTTCTGACTTACTTTGTGTATTCATTTTTCGTTGGTTAGGTAAATGATTAACCCTAGGTTACACGCATTAAAAATATTCACCAGATTCCACGCACACGGTGTTTTTGACCGTGTATTGAAATATTTCAATTAAAACTCGATAAATTGAAATAATAATTATTTTATTGATTTTATTTTAAATAAATAAATATTGTCAAATGATTTAATTGATACATAATATAAACAAATTAAACTTTTATTTAAACTTTATTACATATTAGATTATTAATAATATAAAAAATTTTATTCTAAAAAAAAATCATCTTCCATCGTTCGTTGTGAACAGTTTTGGCAAATCGAAGGTGCTGTATGTTCTTTACATATATATGATTGGCACTCGTTACACAAATTCGATGTTTTTCGTTTTTTTTTCCAATTACAAAATGCACATCTTCCAGGAGCATTTGACGTTTTTTGTACTGGTTCCTCTATAGCATTTGTGATTTCACGTATTCGAACTTTTATATGCATTGGAATGTTTTTTATCTGTACTCTTTCCAACATATATTTATAAATTAATGCTTTTGAAAGACATTTTAAATATTCTCTGCGAACAATTTTTGCATTAGTGTTACTAGCATAAATAATTTGGCTATTTATGCCCGCAATATTTAGAACAGAAAAAAATATTTTCAATGGCCAACGCCGGCTGTTTCTTGAGACGGAATACTTTCCTTTCATTTGGTCAACAGTGTCGACTCCCCCTTTGGTCGAGTTATAAAATTTGATCATTTCAGGCTTTGATCTAGCACAGTCAGTATCAATGCTATCATCGTTATGCATAGTTGATATAACTGAAACAATTTTATTAGCTTTAGGTTTATATGACACTAAAGTCATGTTTTTTTTTAAACCAAAAATACTACTTTCATTCGGCAGCTCTTTGAGTTTTTGAACAAAAATTGGTGGTATTTCTCTCTTATTCTTACGTAATGTTCCAACCATGGTCAAATTATGGTTATTGAGAAGGTCTTCTGCTAGAGGAATACTGCTGAACCAATTATCGCACGTAATATTTCGACCTGAACCAGAAATTGGCCTAATCAATCTTTCCACGACACTACAAGCACTGTTATTTACGTGATAGGGCCCGTTTGGCTGCTTCCCTGCATATATTTCCAAATCATATGAATAATATGTATTTGAATCTACTAATGCAATTATTTTGAGGCCATACTTTGCGGGTTTATTAGGAATATATTGTCTAAAACGACAACGACCTCGGAAAGACTCTAACATTTCATCAATTGTAACATAATTATTCAATTCATAATAGTCTTGACATCTTCTAACAAAGTCTTCAAAAAATGATCGTATTGGTGCTAGATTGTCTACAGATTGTCTCATTGCACGTGTTGTTATATCATCAAAACGAATTGCTCGAAGTAATAAATAAAAGCGATTCATACCCATCGATAATCTAAAATATTCAATACCTGTACCGTCCATAGCGCATAAATAAATAGCGCATAGTTCATAAGAGAAGACTGATGAACACCTGCTAAATATAATAAACCGATTAGCGCTTTTATTTCTGTTAGACTAGTCGGTCTTGCATCACGTGAACGATCAAACTTTGGTCTTATACGGTCAAGATAAATATTTGTGTATGTAACAATTTGTTCCAAAATAGAATCTGGAAAAAATAAATTCCACGATTCTTCAACACTATTTGCATTTTTAGCAAGCCCTTTTACTCCAGGTATATGTCTAACTATATTATGTCGTCTTATTCTATTATTTTTTGGCGGAGGACAATATTTCCAAAAAGTTTTACCATCTTTCCCTATAAATTGCGGTCCGTTCGACCAATTAGAAAATAAATAGGTGCCATTATCTTCATAATCACCGTCTAAAGATTGTTCAGAATCACTATTATGACTTATTTATTCTACCTCATCAACTCCTTCTTCATCACTGCCATCGATTTCGTCAAACTCGGTATTTCCATCATCAATATTTTCAATAAGTAAACGAATTTGATCGTCGTCCATTCTAATGAAAAAATAATATAATGTAAAACAAATATATTGAAAATATAGTGCGACTAAAACAAAAAATACCTGCTAAAAATAAAATGTACTGATACTTACATTTATAAATGTTTTATCTGTATTCTAGTTACACAGTACACACGGTATGGCGAACAAATGTCAACTAAAAACAATTTTGCCAGTAACCTTCGACCATATAAGCTAATAGACGCGGCATACGGTAAATATCTTGACGCCAACATCATGTAGCGTGTGACGTCACGTTTGGGCAATAACGCCGGCCGGCGGCCGGACTATAGATAGTATTCCAGCTATCCCAATAGAATATTTTTGAGTAATGGTTTACTTACAAATTTTTAATTCTTAATTTCTTATTTCCTTAGTATTATACTATCATTTATCTATCTATTTGTCTATCTCGGTTTTTCTCCTAGTTAACGAGTTATTTATTAATTAAAACATAATTATTATTAAATTTAATTTACCAAAATGATATATTTAGAACTAGTATATTGTTACCTCATTGTAGACTCTCAGATTTATATACACTTAAAATCATAAAATAGTACAATTTTATTATTCTGTGATTTTATCTATGCCACTTTGAGACCAAAATATGATCTTAGTAGGTATATAAAATAAAAATATATAAGTATATTTTAAAAAACTATTAAATTTTGAAAATATAGGTACAAAAATATGTTCTAATGCTTAGGTATTTCTTAGGTATAAAGAAATTTGTATTTTTAATCAAACGTTTATGAAATAATACATACTTAATGCTCAAACTTGAGTTAATTAATATAAATATATAAATTCATAATATTATTAATTATTGAAATGTCGATATAAAACATTGGAAATAAAATAAAACAATTCATTAAATTTAATTAAAGTTAATTTTAAAGACTTAAAAATCAAATTATTTTTTAAATTATAACAACTTATGACATATTCATAATTTACAAATTAAAATTATTTATAAAATACAATTAATCTTATTGATTTGAAAATAAAATCTGTTTAGTTAATACACTACGAACACGTTTATTATTTCGTACGTCATTAATCGAATCTGCTTTATGATGAAGTCTTAATTTTAAATAATTGGCAATAATAATTTTGACTAATGATATTATATGATTTCCTTGAGCATCTTCATCAAACATATGATCATGTAAACTTTTAAAAACTGATTTGTTCATATTTTGTAAACATTTAATGACTAATACCTCCATAATGTTTTTTTTATTCAAATTGTTAGTTTGTTCAATTATTCTAAATTCTGATTCAGCTAGTTTACACAAATAAATAACATCAGGTGATGCATTTATGAGTCCACCCTTTGTGTTTGAAGAATATTGTTTTAAATTCACAAGTCGAGATGTATGTTCAGTTGAAGTTAAAGCTCTAATACAAACATTACATTTAACAATTTTTTTAACTTTCTTTACTACAAATCCAGATATATAGCTTACAACATCTACAACGTAATGTGAAAGTGTTTCAAATTCTGGAAGCTTATAATAATCATGTTCGTTTAAGTAAATCTGATTTTCAAAAATATCGTTTTCGTCATTGAAATTGACATCTAAAGATTGAATACCTGATGGTATAATTTGGTCTTTGTGACTACTGCTTACAGTTAAAATGGAAATTGGCGATTGATCTAAACAATTTGCATTTTGTGAACCAGTCACTTCACAATGAATTAATAAACGTTTATAAGCACTTTTAAACTGGCGGGCTGTCGGGTTATTGTTATGACCTCCACGACTACGTAAAGCACTAAAAAAAATTTCAAGATGGTCTTGAGAAAATTTGTATGCTAAGACATATTTTAAAATTTGTTTACTGCTACTAACGTGGTCTTCAAAAATTGACTTTAAAGAATTAAGACTAATTATCATCCCAATAAAACCCATTTTTCTTCCAGTTAAATACATATATTGGCCTTCTGGTGATTCTTTAAGACTTTTTAAATACTTAACTATCTCATCTATTCGTGAAAAAATGTTTTCTTTGTTCCAGTTTTGAAGGCCACACTTTAAATTTTTGGCTTGTAAATTCCGACTATTTAAAATGTCAAACGCGTCATTAATATTAATCAAAAAAGTTTCAGTAGGTTCACTTTTCAGAAAATTTAAAGGGTGATTTGTTTCCCTTAAATATCTCAGTGCTTTTGCAACACTTAAACTTAATGTTTGAGCAGCGACCTTTACTTTCATTTTTTCTTGTGTCCATCCAATATGTCTGTTTCTAATTTTTGTAGCTATATGCAGACCTTCATTATTCTGTACATCTACTAATTTCTTTAAGTATGACCACTCTATAGCATTTTTCTGATCATCGTATATTGCAGGTCTACTTGCAATGGTATTTCGGATGAGCTTTAGCATATGAGGAGGATCAGGTAAAATATAAATCGGACGATTTGATATAGGGTGAGGAAACCAAGTTTTCATATTTTCAACAGACATATTGGCACCTAAAAAATTTGCCATACTAACATTTGATGCAGCGCCATCAAATGTAAGAGATATAATTTCTACACCACTATTATGAATAAATTCTAGACAACGTTTTACTATATTAGCTTTTTCACGACCACCTAAACCATCAATGAAGAAATATGAAATGGGCATTTTCCAACGCCCATTCACACAGTTGACCATAATAACTAAAGCTTCTTTAGCTTCTGGTGTACAATCGTTAGGGATATCAGCTCCGAAATCAACATATCCAGAAAACTTATGACCAGTCCATTCAATTTTTTTTCTAATAGCCATTTCATCTAACATTAATGAGCACACAACACGTCTACCAATTTATTCGGCCTCTTTCACTTTGTTTTGAAGAGCAATTAAAGCTTCTTTACTAAATCCAGGAGAACAATAAACACTTTCATACCATTTCTGAATAGTCCGTGGATGAGGAAGTGCATTATTAAATGTCTTTCTAACATAACTATATGCTTTAGCGGAATAAAAATTTAATGTTAAAGCAAAGCTTCTCAGTTCTGGTGGATAATGGTTTTTAATTTTTCCTAATAAAACTCGCTGAAATAATTGATGTGCAGACTCTGACATAGACGCCTGTAAAAATATGCAAAAATATGCAATAACCATTAAATATGCAGAAATATGCAAAAAAATTTGCCAGTATCTTCGAGCTAATATGATTCGTAGAGATTACTGACAAAAATCCAAAAATGTGAAAAGAAAAAATTATGCAATTGCATAGAAATCCAAGTTTTAATTATATCTATTATAGATATATAGTATTTAAAATGAAATCACTAAATTGTAACTTACTAAATTAAATAAGACCCAATGATCTGACAGAATTAATTAGTTTTGTTATATTTATAACTAAAGGATATAATTGTTAAGTATACTGTGTGTGTTATGATGTATATTCTATAATATTATGGAAGTGTGGAATAAACTAATAAAATATACATAATACACATTCATATTAAAGGTAGCTCGTATTAAAAAAATAATATCAATTTTTATATGGTCAAAGGGTGTATGCAATGCTAAAATAATTTAGTACTCTGATACCTACTTTATTATGATTTTTTTTTACAGTGGTTTTTTTGAATAGTCATTTTGGTTTATACTTTGATTGTAGAAATACAATAATAATAATAAAATAAAAAAATAACACTGTTTAACTCTTATTCTTTAATTTAATAATGTTCATTCATTTAAGATAATTATTCATCTTAAATTAATATTTAACAAATATATTATACATGATAATTTTTTTCAAAAGTAAACATCATATTTGATTGTTACAATAAATTATAGATATTAATTAGTTTGGTTATAAGTTATAACTACTTTATAGGATACAGTTTGTTAAGTATACTATACCAAGTATACTACTTATTTAATTCTAAACTATTTGTTATAAATTTATGATCTATACTATTGATAAAAGTAAATACAATAAACACACATTTTTTTAAAAAAAAAACTGTTACAAAAAATATATATAAATCATCTTAATTTTTTTCTACAATATCAACATAGGTACCTTCTACAAAAATTATACATTTCATAAATTAGTTCATATTATATCCACAGCTAAAATATTTTAAAACACAAATAAAAACATTAATTTTAATACACATCTATCCAAATACATATTATTATTTTTAACAATATATATTAATAAATTACTAAATAACAATAACAATTACACAGATAAATCATAAAATTGTATTTCTTTGCTCTTCTCTATCTAATAATAATAAAAGAATAAAATTACCCTTAGTATAGTTGAGACTTCTTCAGATATCATACTTTTGGTCTTGAGATGACTAACAAATGAATTCAAGTCCTTAATTTTTTTTATAAGACGACGCTTGGATTGCTGAAGTGTTTTAATATTCTTCTTTTTAGCCGCAAGTTTTTTTATTGTTAATTTTAAAAACTTTTTGCTATTTTCAGATGAAACCATATCATCCTCAGTAAAATCACCAATATACCTTTTACCCTTTGTTTTTGTAATATTTATCTGAGAATCTTGATTAAGGTTTCTAAAAAAAATATATTTAATGTTACAAAAAATGTTCTTATTCATTTCAAATATAGTACTTACTGCAATGAATCATTTAAGTTATTAACTGCAGTATTTTGTTGTCTGTTTGCAGGAGGTTTTCTAGGATTTTTATCTTTTTTAAAACTAGTAGGAAAATCAAATATTGAAGGTATTGCATTATCTTTTAGTTTCTTCTGAGAACTAGACGGATTAATATTATAACAGCCACTGGTAAAATGTTTTGAACAAAGTTTTGACTGTTTGCTTGGTGTAAAATTATCTCTTCACATGACATGAATCCATTTTTTCTTTAACTCAGCATCTTTTGGAAAACTAAATAAATAATTGGTAAATTGTAAATAATTTATTTAAATTATAAAAAATGTTATTATAAATAAATATATTTTTTAAATATGCTTACCCATGAAATGAAATTCCTTTAGTATATCTTTGAGTACAATTATATGCTGAACATGAAATTACCATTTTTTTTATATAATATAATATTATATAGAAAATATGAATAATAAATATTAAATAATAATATGCTTAATTATAATAATTATATTAATAATTAATTAGCCAATAAGATAATAAAAATGTGTTCCAAACTTCCAAATGGCAAAAGGCAAACGCTGTGAACGAGTGAACGCCAAATAAACGAACTAATAATAACACGAAATTGTTTTGCCCAAACGTGACGTCATATCATTAAATATGATGGCTACATAATTGTGCCTATACAAGCATATAATAAGGCGCGTCTATTAGCTTATATGGTCGAAGGTTGTTACTGCACTACTAGCGCTCCCGATGTTTGTTGTCCGTACTATTCTTTCGACTGCGTGTAAAAAGTGCAAAAAATATTGTCTGGTACATTGGGTCTGAACTCAGAACTTCTAAATTTAAACGAACAAATTAAGGGGTTATCCCACTAGGCCACAGTGAGACATTGATAATGTGTAGAAATTTAATAATATATATTACACAAACACTTGTTAATACTAATTACATAAAAACACGAAAATATAACAATGTTACACAATACTAATTAAAAATAATGTGCTAATACTAAAATGTGATATTATAACTAAACTATATACTACTATACTATATAATATAATAAATAATACATTTTATATAAATATATAAATACCTATATATATATATTTATATATACAATATCATTAATATATTACAATTTTAAGTGTAATTTTAAGTATTAAAACGCGGCAAAAAGGGGAAGACAAAAATATAAAAAAAAAAGTAAGTACTTCATTTATTATTTTTATTACCTTTATGTTTTAGGTAATAATTGTATGCTACACAGTTGGTAGACATACTTTTATCAAAATTTCTATCCAGACCTTTGATAATTTTATTAGTTTTTTTGCAATAGTTAAATAAAACAAATTGTATAACTTTTGATTTAATAATTTCTTTCAACTCGTGTATAGGACATTCAAAATTACTTAAATCAGAGTAAGTTTCAAATAAAAAATTTAATTTTTGTCCTATTAGTTTTTAAAAACAAATTTTCGGTATTAAGTCATTGAATATATTAATCATATCTTTAATTGTATTTATAAACTGTTCGGATGGATCGGTTAATTTTTTTGCAGTTTATGCTCTACAAGCAATTAATACATTTGTTCTATCAGTACAGATCAATTTCTGCCTACAAACCCTACAATGCCTTACCACTTTCATAATAGAACGAGCCAAATATCCGGTTACATATCCAATAGCCATATCACCAACCTGGGTAATTTATTTCGAAATATTCTGAAATAATGGTAATTTGAATTCATTTGGATCATTAAAATATGTATTAAGATTGGTATTATCATTAACCATAAGAAATTGTTTCAGATTATCTAAGACATCGCTGGTATCAGTTATTTCACAATTACCTATTGATTTGACAGAGGAAAAATTATTAATCAGCAATGTCTTAAAGGAACTAACAAATTGTATGGTTGTTGGATTTATATTTCGTACTCCGTGGCTTCTGATTGCACCAAAGGTACATTCGAGTGGGTCTTGGTTGATATTCCGAAGTGAAAGAAATTTAAAACTTTTATTTAACTTACCCCAAATATAAATTAATGAACGTAAAGTTATAACCCAGTTCTTTATACAAGGAGGAGTAACTAATTTTCCATCCTTAGTTACAAATTTCATTGAATTGAAGACACCTATTGCTTCATTCCAGAACTCAACATGAGCTGAGGAGTTATTGATTGCACACCTCAGAGTTTTTCCTTTTTCAGGTTTGACACTTGATCCATTTACTGAGTCAAATACCTGGTCCATGAAGTATAGAAACTTCAGCATCACTTAAACAATTATCTGGTGCTAAAAAGTAAGTAAAAAAGTTATTCTGTTTTCAAAAAAAGTTAATGTAAAAATTTGATAATGCACTGTTTTCTTACTATAATTTACTAAAAGTCTTAGTATTGCTGCAACTCGCTGGCTAAATACCTGAGCTGCCAATTTTACTCTCATTTTTTGTATTTTTTCAGGGTAAATGTGTTCGTCTCTTAATGATGGCAATGATCTTAAGCCATTTACTTCATTTTTTTTATCAAATTCAAATAGAATTCTAATGTGTCTCCATGATGCAGTATGATTTTCACCGCGATATGTAAAACTAACATCTTTAGTCAACAGATTATTTCTTACACACTTCAATAAGTGTGGTGGATCAAATACTGGGAGTATTTCCACATCTTCTACAAGAAAATAAAAGTACTTATTTTCAATATTTTGATGCATGCAGTATCTATTGGTTTCTTCTTTAACAAATTTATTGCAGCTACATTGGTCGCATCCTGATCGCAGACAGTAGCAACTATTTTAAATCCAGTTGTTAAAATATTAGAAATTACTTGTTTAATGTATAAGACTAAACAAATAGTTTTTGTGGTTCCATTACAAAAATAGTAAGCAATTGGTTGCTTCCACTTTTTTTTTATTCCCCTTATCATGAAAACAAGAACATGATCTGAAAATTGTGCCGTGGTTGTATGTTCATTATTGATCTCGAATCCAAATATAATGTCATTTTTTCTATCATAAGTTAACCCAGGTTCCAAAGCCATTTCATCGAAAAGAAGAACACACGTTTTGTCAACTTCTTTCATGTTTCTTACTTGACATTTTAAGTTTTCAAAGATATGTTGGTTAATCCCAGGGTGGAAAGGTACTTTGTTCAACAATTTAGACAGGGTCTTGCGTGATGGTAGTGCAAATAATGTAGAAAAAAATCTATACCCTTTTGGTGAAGTTTTGTATAAAGACAAAGCTAACACTTTGTCATTAATATCAAATCTTCTACCTTTAGGTTTCTTCTTTTGACATTTTAATTGGGATTCAAAAAATTGAATTGTCGTAGCATTTAATTTAGTTGACAAGTATTGAAAATCTTTTCTTTTTGAATAAGTTTCAGCTAATTTCAGACGGTCTTTGAATATGACATTTTGTTTTTTTATTCTTTTAACTTTTTTTGTAATATCTTGGCTTCATTATACATTTGCTTAGCTTGGGAACATAACTTAATTTGTTTAGTGGCACCAGGTATCAAAAGAGATCTTGCTTTTTTCTTGACTGCAACTAATATAAAATATTAGAGCAAAAATAAAAAATAGTATATTACTAATGTAATGTAATTATATTCTAAGTATCTTATTGTATTCATAATATATATATTATATGTTTATATTTTATATTTACTATATTTATATATGTATATATATATATCTATATTTAATTTGTAATTAAAAAATTTATATTATCAGTTGAATCAAGAACATTATTTGAACCTGTCTTGTCTATGGTTGTGTTTAGAACAGTTTTCTCATGGTCAACATTACACACAATCTCTTTTCTAATGTTACCCAGAGCTACTTTACCAAAATAAAGTATATTTATTTATTAATATAAACAGTAAACACCTATATGGACTATAATTTATCTGTATTCAATTTGTAATTTCTTTTCAATGTTTAAATCACTGTCATTATTGCACAAAGCTAAAAACGTAGTATAGAATAAATATTTGTTTGTTCATATAATTGTGTTGTTTTTAATTATTTAATAACTAATTACCTATTTGGTTAATAACATTGACTACAAATCTGAATACAAAATTCAAGACTGAGCTTTAAAATTTCATTTAAAGGTTTTAAACACAAAAGCACATAAAACACAAACACATAAACATTAAACATGTACATGCAACACAGAATAATTTGTATGGTTTGAATACTTGGTAAATTTAGTGTTGTAGAGATTTGCATTTTAAACGTTTTGTTCCTGGACTTTTACATGACAATTCAAAATGTTGTTCACAAACAACAAATGATTTGTATATTTGTGCATGGTTCATATTCAGTAAAGTCTCATTTCCAGTACGTAATACCCAAATTTTAAAATCTTCCCGAGACTTTATTGGAAAGCGATGCATAGGGACTTTACGACTATTACAACCTTTCACAATACAATGCTTGGATGGCATTTTTGTATATTAAATTAAATTACAGCATAATTTATGTGTGGGATAAATAATTTTCACAAAATATCAACTATTATGACCTATATTAGATAGTCTAGGATCAGTAGGACACTAGGATTTATAACCTAATCTCTAGATGTAATCATTATTCTATGGATCTAATCTTTATTCTGTGCATCTGTGTGTCAACACCACGATTATAATCTTTATTCTTTGATTATAATAATTAATAATGGTAAAATAATCATGGTCAACACATTATAATAAAATATGTCATAAATATTTATTATTGTTTTTTATTTACTATGATAATTTTTATTATTATGATGATAAGAGATAGTTGAGATTATGTTATCAAATTTGTCATGGATAGCTGAAGTTTCGTATACGTATTCTTCCATGATATTGATGACGCGCTACTGGTGTCTGTAGTAACAACTAATAAGTTGGGTCATGTTTTATATCTGTGGAGTGCACACCCCCTGTACCTATACGTACAGACATTTTAAATTTTAAAAATAAATATTAGTTATAAAGAATATTTTGTATTTTCCGACTTTTTGTTAGAAACTAAATAATGTGCTTAGACTTTTAGTCAAACTTTTTTTAAATCGGACTTTTCTTCAGCGATTAATTTTAATCAATTGCTGTATTCATAAAATGTACAATGTACATATACGCTACACAACTTGATAAAGGAAAAAACTTATTCTCATACATGACATAGGTACTAATATAATATATTATATATACACGAATCGATGATTGCAAAAGCGTCATATGAGACAATTATTCAAAACTTTTGAATAATTGATAAAAACTGTATAATATAAATATTTTTGAAAAATAAATTAATTTAAGAAAAAGTATTTATTAAAATATATCATACACCTACTAATAATACTGCAACTATAAAGACGGTTTTTTCACTTAAAAACACATGAGATTACTATAATAGTATATACATTTTTACTAACATCTCAATTTCAAAAAATATATGACTCGTGACGTTTCTAAAAACATCGACTCACAAATTATTTTACTGAGCCTAATATTCAGTTTAGCATTTGAAAATTATTGAAGCATAAAATATGATAATTTGTGAAAAACTATAATTATAAATAATTTATCAATATGAGACATGAGTAGATTTATGATGAAAAAAATAATTTAAAAAAAAACATAATATGGAGACCAAATTATAATTATAATTTGAGTTTTGTGTAGTATTATCAAGCTTTAAATACCACGCAAAGTGATATTAACAATTAAGCAAGCTCCACTACTATGGGCTATAATACTATTAAAACAGAAGAAGGTGGCCCAGATAATATACAAATAATAATATTTATTAAATAAATTTCATTCAAAATTAAAGCAAGGATCTAAAACATGATATATCTTTCGGATCACCTCCCGTAAACATACCATTGCACCTATATAGTATGTGCCTACTAGGTATTAAAATTATAAACTTAAGTAGTTACTCACCAGAAAAACAATGTATTTATAAGATATATAAATGTGTATGAAAACAAGTCCCTTTCACATCGATTGCTAAAAACACACTAAATCAGATAATATATAATCGACGGGTTGGTGCCAATAACTATAGGTAAAAAAATGTATTTTGATATTTTGTTGCGCGTGTTAGCAATTACTGAGATAACGATTACAATTTCGAAAGTCCAAAAGAAATGTATTTTGATATTTTGTCGCGCGTGTCGCCAATTACTTAATATGACAGATGAAATTTCAAAAGGCCAAAACATTAGAAATAACAATGAAAAGTATCTCTGACTTAGACCCACATCGAACAGCATCGGTAGAAAACGGGTAAAATTATACAGCGAGTACAGGTAATAAATTACGATAATGATAATTAAAAAAAAAAAAATAATAATAATTGACAAGGATACTTCAGACATAGGTATATCAGTAGAGATAAACTTCTGATTTTGGCACACACGTCAAATTACGAAAATAATTAAACCATTCGACTTCACAACAGTACCATACCTAAAAACCATACCTACACTAAAATTAAAGTAAGTACAATATTGACGTAACTTTATATTAATATTTTTATTTTTTAACTGGATAAGTAATGTTAAAACACAAACAATTAGAATTTCTTTAAATGCATAATATAATTTGCGATGTGTAAAAAATGTTTCATAAGATTAATTGCTGTCCTTAGTAATTCTTGAACAAATTTACATCGGAGTGACGTTTTATGAACTATATCAGAATTAAAATTATATTATAAATTATAGTACCTATTATATTGAAGTCATAAAAGAAAAAATAGTAGAGTAGGATTTATTAAAAATAATATTTATAAGTCACTAGCTGGCTCCGTGCACTTCGTTGCCCGTTAAAAATGCCAATTCTATATAATATGATTCGAATTTTGATTAATTTGTTATTTAATATTCGGTTTAACGGTGTTCAAAACTTATATATTTTCATTGACCGTTTTGATTCTCAAAAATCTTGTGAAACCACCACTTTAATATGCGAATTTTGTAAAATGCTTTCTTATTGCACACTAAATTTGTGGTACGATTTTACGAATGTACCGTGTAAATTTTAAGCATCGATCTATCATTATTCAGGCTCTACGTTTATTAGTCAGTGAGTTACTCAAGTCATAATATTATAGACATTCTGCTTGCCGTTGCCGTGAGACTCTCTTATGATTATGCGAGCAGTATATTATCATGTAGGCAATCCACACGTGGTAGATTGCGGACCCCGCGAGATGTGTATAAGAATTTTATAATTTCTAACACTTAAGTTTCAAAGTTATATCATTTTTTTATTTTACTACGGTAGGTAAAATACAATAATGTGCCATCTCGTAGTTTTTATATTGTTGCCTGTTGGTAAAACAATAAAACTTGGTATAACTTGTTATGTTAGTTTATTGCTGTGAATTTTAAATTTACTGTAGACATTGACTTATTTTGCTAATTCTTATTTTTGTTGTTATGGTTTTAACAAAATATAACAACAGGTCTATAATTATTATATTCAATCATAATCAATAGTGACCTTAATATAGTTTATTTTCTTGCTGGACTGCAGTGACAGTTGTTGTTTTTTTACATCCCGATTCCGAAGTTTTCTGGTGGATTTTCCTAAAATTGTACTACATAAGCACCTTCTCTTGCGACCAATAGGAGCGAATCATCAGTGAAAAATGTTACAAAAATGGGGAAAATAAATAATAATAACAAAAAAATTGTTACCATGATTACCGAAAATAAAATAGTAATAATAATAACAGTAATAGTAGTCATCAGTATTTTTTTTTAATTTTCCGTGCAATTTTCTTAACTTTTTCTTACATAAGAACCTTCTTCTGGAATTTACGACACAAACAAAATAAGAATGAGCGAAATCTATCCAGCCGTTCTCAATTGATGAAATGTTATACATTTTTGTCTCTATTTTTATATATATAGAAGATAGAAGATAGATAGATTATTGTGAACTAAAAAAAAATTCACTCAACAAATTTCAAATTTCCAAACTAAAATAACTATAGAAACCATAGATTATATTGATTGTACATCGAGCTGATGTTTAGATGTCTACCATAGAGTAAATAAAGACAATGGTATCGAGTTCAAATCCCAGACATCAATGAATAGATTTTGTACTTTTTCTACTTATTCGGTTGACTTTTTAAAAATTTTCTTTCGTAAAAACCTTCTCCAGACAATAACAAATACTCCTAAAAAATAATTAGCGAAATCGGTTCAGCTGTTCTTAATTGATGAATTTTTATACATTTTTGTCTTCATTTTTATGTATAAAGATTTTTAATTTCTTTTTTTACTATGACAACGATTTAGGTTTGTATGTCTATTTGCATGCATTTTTAAAAACATTTTAAATAAATGATTTATTTTATTTAAATGGTTGCCATTGACTACCAAAAATAATTTAGTTGACTATTTGCTGGATAGATGGCGATTCTGTAATTTCATCACCACCTCGTCATATTTCTCTAACCCGATAACTTTCTCAAATTTTTCGTCCGTAAGAACCTTTTCCTGGCAATTCCGAACAGTTGAAAAAAAAACTCAGCCAAATCGGTCCAGGGATTGTTGAGTTATGCGCTTACTAACACATTTTTCGATTCATTTTTATATATAAGAATTTCATAGGTTATTCAGTTTTTTATCATTCCTAGTAGTAGTAAGTAAAATTGATATAGCTTGTTTTGATAATTCTGGATATTCAGATTTGATGGAAATCCAAAATGTATCACATGCATTTTGTTGAAATCTGATACGTAGATTTTCATCTGATGACAAGTCAATAAGTTCTTCGCTTATTTTTAAATTTCCTAATTTTATTTCATTGATATTAAAATGAAATGGATTTCTTATCCAACCTAGACTTTCTTCTGGGAAATCTTCAAACCGTGCATTAAAGTTTGTTTGTAAACTTATTAGATGAGTAGTTATAATTTCTTTTATCATATTAATATCCACATCATTATCACTGAGGAATTCTGATAAACATGAGAACATTTCAAATTTGTCATCGTCGATATAATTTTTCCACAGAAGAATTTTTTTTTTAAAAGCATTGATTTTATCAGAAAGAAATAAAATATTAGTATTTTTCCCTTGTAGGCTTTAATTTAAACAATTTAGTTTTTCAAATATATCTGCAAGATAACCCAGAATTGCAAGCCATTGCTCGTCTAAAAAATGTTCCGAAAGTTTATTATTACGTTCCAGAAGAAAAATTCGTGCTTCATCTCTGAGTTCAAAAAGGCGTGATAATATTTTACCACGAGACAACCACCTTACTTCAGTATGAAGAAGCAATTTTTCATGGTCAGAACCCATTTCATTGCAAAGTATAGTAAAAAGTCTGGAATTTAATGACTTTGATTTTATAAAATTTATTACACTTATAGCATTAAGGAGTACTTTATTAACATCTGGTTGAAGTTTTTTGGAAGCTAAAGCTTCTCTATGAATCATACAATGGTTAAACATTATATTTGAAGACACTTCTAGGACTTTAGCTTTAAAACCTTTTTTTGAACCAGTAAGGGCAGCTGCACCGTCAGTGCATATTGACACACACATTGACCAGGGAATTTCATTAATTTCTAAAAAATTGTTTATAAGAACAAAAATATCATTTCCAGTCGTACGTCTTTCTTATGGTTGACAAAATAAAAAGTCTTCTTCAATTTTATCTTTATAAATATATCTAACATATACAAGAAGTTGAGCAAGATTAGTTATATCCGTAGATTCATCTAATTGCATTGCATAATAATTTCCTCGTAATCTATTTAGGAGTTATGATTTTATATTATCAGACATATTTTCAATTCGACGCGACACAGTATCTCTTGATAAGGGAATCATTTTTAATTCATTTGCATATGATTCGCCATGCATAATTGATACTATTTTTATAGCGGCCGGTCAAAACTAGAGATTCACCAATAGAGTGTGGTTTTTTGGTTTTAGCAATTAAATATGAAGCCTCTAATGATGCAGCTAGAGCTTTTATAGAAACTGAAGAAAAATTACGCATAGTATTTTTTTGAACTTCTATCGAATTTTCATACCTTTTAAAAAAGTCTTCCTCTTTATGTTGGAATTGAGGATGTTTAGTAACTAAATGTCGTTTTAGCTTTGATGGCTTCATACTTTCTGAAGCTAATCTTTCTAAACAAATAACACATTTTGGCTCACCTTTTTCAACATCGAAAGTGAATCCAAACTTGATGTAACTGTCTTGGTATTTACGGTCCTTTTTATTAACTTTTCGACTGGTTTGTACATCTGACGACATTTCCGATACCTTACGAACTTTAGTTTCTATAGCACTTTCATCATCACTATTCATCGGTCGTTTAATTAAAAATTTATCCATATCGTTTTAGTTTATATATTATAAAATATTAAAATATTAAAAATGTTAGTTTAAAATAATACAAAATACAAATAATTATTACAAGCTATACAAAATTATAAGCATTAATACGATTAACTCAACGGCTCGTACATGACTATCGGACTATTTCATAATAACCGTAAGATTAAATAAAATTACTGATTAAATTCAATTTAAAAATAACCATATACTGCGTGGTTCAATAGAACTTGTTATCGCAACATTAAGATATGACATAATGTCATAATATTGACACAGCTATCAACGGTACAAAATAATTTTACTTTGTATAAAACTATAAAATAATATACAATATACATAGTATAGTATAAAACTTTATCATTTGGTGATTACTGGCGACCCCCTAATAAAATTTCGAAACCCCCAGGTTGCGCACCACTGGATTAGACCACCACTGTCGTTATCATTTTGTTGTTATCAAAAAAAAACTGTTATCAGCACAGATATCGATAATAAACTAGATTGCTAACTAGTGATATGATGTAAAGTTATTATCCACCATTTTGAGTAGGTCAAATGCATGCTGAACACCCGCCAAAATTTGAATTTAAGTTTAAAATATTTGAAACACATTAAATTTATATATATATAAATGTATGTTTTTTTTTGTTTTACATTTTTAAAAAAAAATAATAATAATAAAATTCTTAAATAAACAATGAGTACTTAGTTTTTTAAAAAAAAAATCATTTTAGATTCAAACAAAAAGATTCTGTTAATAAATTTAGATCATCCAATAATGTACAATAATCGCTATGCAGATGATAAGCTAACGTCTGTTTTCGAAATCTAACATAACCATACAAATCATAATATTTATTAACAAGTAATATTTCATTTCTCAAATTTATTATATTCTCTTTTAAGATTTTTATTTTTTTTATATCTTGTAAAAGTGTTTTAGCTAAGTATTTTTCATATTTTAATATTTTAATTTTTCTTTTGATTAAAATTATGGTTTTTCTTTGTTCATGTTTACTTTGTACTTCCTTCTCATCATTATCATCGATTTCTTCATCCAATCGATGAATTTCAATTAAGATATGGTTAAGTAAATCCATTTTCTAAAAAAAAACATTTTTTTTTTTTTATGTTTTGGAAAAGCTATTAAGAACAAAGTAATACTTCTATATAAGTAGGTGTAAAAAAAAAGAAAAAATGGAAAATAGATTAAATAAATAATATAAATTAGGTTAAAAAAAAATAGATTTATTTAAACAAATTTATTTATTAAATCTTCTAGTTGATTATTCAAAATTGAGGAACGATAACGTATACGTCTATTACATTTTTCACCAATATAATAAGAAAAATTATAATCATCTAAAACGTTTCTTTTTTCATTTCTTAACTTGTCTATTTCAACTAGATCTATTCTTTTTGTTTTATATAAATTATGAATTTTTTTATTTAAAGCTCTTATATCTATTTTTTTTCTTTCTTCATCTTGATCAACACTTTTTTCGTTTTCTAAAACTTTCAAATGTAATTCTTCTATCAAAGATCGGAGGTTTACGATTTGAGGAGATTCCATTTTATAATTCTGAAATTATAGGTAAATATTTATTCGTTTATTTTTTTATTTTAAATATAAAAAAGGTAATGTAAAAACTATATCTCATTTACACCACATCTAAAAAAAAATAATTTGTACCACTTTTCAAGTTTATAATTCACACCAAATAAAATTTAAAAAAGGGGCATTATCTAATCTGTACTTACTAAATTCTTGTTAAGTATATTATACTATTTTTTTTAAAAAAATAAAACATAAATTATAACTATTTATATCAACTAAACTCTGTAAGAAAAAGCTAATAACTATTTTTTGTTTTATATATATATATATATATATATATATACCACAGAATATATTCCGTGTATATACCGTACATTTACTACAACTAAGCTGATTATAACAAAAATAATAATAACTATAATTAAGTGTATAAGACGTAACAACACAAAATATTGTTTACGATGTATCTATGTATATGTGGTTTGGAAAAAAAAATGTGAAGATATAAAATTATACATATTATTATAATAATAAATGACATACTTTTAAATAACACTTCAGATAATGCGTGGTTATGGATGTTGTTCATTCGACTAATTTCTAACGCATTTCCTTCACAGTTCTGAAATTTTTATTTAATTAATTATCTTTATTAAATTTTTATTTAAGATTATTAAAAAAAATTGTAATGCCTAATATATTGTAATTATATGATATTGTAAATATTAATTATAAATGTTATATGAATAAAATATATATTAATATTTAAATACTTACGAGGTCTTTCGTTGGTCTTGGCAAATCTTTTTTTTTTTTATGGACCCCTCCATGAATGCACATAAGTTTAATATAGTAATATTTTAAATCTTCAGATGTATTTGCCAATCTAAGATACCTATTTTTTTGTGACGATAAAGTCTTGCAGTCTTTAACGCAAAAGTCAACAAAGTTTGAATTTTTAAAATCATTTAAAGCTATTTCAAACTCAGCATAGCTATTGAATGTATCGCCTATTTGCATCTTAATGATAAACTAATTATTACAATTGTTCACCTTTTACACTGTTGAATTCAATATTTTAAGAAAAAAAACCACTTTTAATGTAGTGTATAATAACAGTTGTTCACCAGTTCACCAGTTAAATTCAAAAATACCAACAAAAAAACCAGCTATTAAAATTAGGAAAATGTGATATCAACAAATATAACAAAAAAAATGTCAATTTTTATCTAAAGGTATGTAATAAATACAATGCAATTGTTTACTTTTGACCAGTTCAAATTGGTCATGGTATCTAGCCTCTTAGTTAAATTTGTACTAATTTGTAATAATTATTAAACAATTTATAAAAATACTTAAAAATTGTATTTTGATAATATTTTAAATACCTATTCAAATAATTAATATTAAAATATATCAAATTATATCAAAATTTTAATAATTTAAATTTACGCGGTATTTGATTATATTTGATAACTGATAACAGTGATAACGTCGCGCAGAAGGTTAAGTCCCCGCGCATGCGCATACAATGTCCGGGTATATAGTATTTACGCATTATATCCCCGGTGTCCGGGTCTCTAGCCTCAGCGAAAAATGAAATCCAGCGGTGGACTTGCTCATTAAGTACGTGTAAGTGCTATTTGAAAATCAATGATTCCAACACAGTTATTGATAGTTTTGAAGATCACAAACACAATAAATTAGATGAAAAAACTTTGAACCGACAAAAAATTAGCAATAGTCTCAAACGAAAAGCTATCGAAGAAATTTCAAGTAAGCCATCTAAACTTTTACATGTTGAATTACAAAGAGAAAACGTAAATACATTAACTTTATCAGATACGGCTCTTATTAAAAGAAATATACGAAATATTAGATCAACTGTCCACCCTAATTTACCAAAAACTGTAATTGAAACGCATGAAGTTCTTAATAAAATAATAATTAAAACAAATACGGAAGAACCCTTTCTTATGGTCAATGATCACGACAGTGGCGTAACTTCAAAATTTAGGCCCGGGAGCGAAATTTTCAACGGGCCCCTCTCATCCAAATAGGTATATAGGTAATATTAAAGAGATCAGAGGAGGTAGAATTGGTTTAACTAAAATTATTTTATAAATATTATTGCAAATTTTATTAATAGAGATTTTATCATTTTTTAATCATTTAATTAATAATAAATATTTAATATTAATTTAATAATTCATGTTCTAACCACGATCGTCATCCGTTGTCAAAATGTTTTTTATTAAAATAAAAAAAGAACAGAATCAAATATTTTAAAATCGTAAAATATATTAATAACAATTCGCCGTATGCGCTACTAGACGGGCAACTAAGAAAGGACTAAATAATAATACATTACAAGTTATTTGTCAACGTTGTTGTCGTGATCGACTCGCGCCGATAACGATACATGAAAACTATATATAACGTAATAATAAAAAATTATATATAAAAATATTAAGTAAGTGTATTGTCGTGGTCGGCCCGACGCACGGCGATAACACAAACAGACAATATTATTTAAACACGGACATACATGATATAATAATAATAATAATATAACATATAAAATAATAAAATCACTACAATATTATATAGGTCCATATAAAAAAAAAAGAATAGAAATTTGATTTTCAAACGAACGTTTAAGTTGAATTATTTGGTTGACCAAATCTATTGTTAAATCATTTTCATAATGTTTTACTAAACAGGTAGTTAAATGTTTAAGTTCATCTTCATGCATTGAACATATATTAGTTGGAATTATTGAAGAAAAAAGTTTTATTACTTGGTTCATACCATTAAAACGGTGTTTAAGTTGTTCGATAATTATGTCCAAAGTACGATAATAGATTTGTGTTTTAAAATATTGTTCAGCATCAAGGAGACGTTCATCGCTACTTAATTCATCAAAATATTTAGTAGCTTTTCTTTTTCTTATTTTAGTGAATGTTGGTTCAACTCCCCACGAAGTTGATATTTGTTTAGCTTCTTTGAACACTTCATCAAAGTTATCACGCATCTCTTTTATTTTATTTAGGGCTGTTTTAAGCAGTTCAAAAGCTTTAAGTAAGTCTATGTTCGATTTCTGCATCAATAGTGATACAATTTATAATGAATTAAGAATTTTAGTTTCAGTGACAATTATTAAAATTACATCAAATTTTTGAAAATAGTTTTGAAGACCTGACGCTTTATCTTTTTCATCTTTATTTCGACCCATAAGTGAAATATATGCTAAAAGTTTTAAAATATCTACGTAAAGCAAATTAAGCGCTTTTAAACAATAATTTCGTGAAGGCCATCGAGTAGTACACAATCTCTTGAGTGAAATAGCCACAGAACTTACGGATTTTAAGTGTGCCCACCTTTTAATACTATTTGCAAAATACGAATAAAGACATTCAAGTTTTTCGTAAAAATTTTGAATTTCATTAATATTTTTAACCGAGTCATTAATTACAAGATTTAAATTATGAGCAGCACAATGTACGTATAATGCAAGTGGCTGAGTGTGTTTGATACGTGCTTGTAATCCACTATAAACACCACTCATGTTAGCAGCTCCATCAAATCCAACCCCTCTTAATTTTTTTATATCAATTTTATTTTTTTCAAAATTATTGTATAGTTGCTGTTCCATTTCACTACTCGTTTGGCCCTCCATAACTTCAAACCCAATGAAACTTTCGTGTATAGCTATGTCAACTGGTTTATTTTCTTTATCATACATAACATTTACATAACGAAATATATGACTTTGTTGATCAATTTTAGATATGTCTTGTGTTGAGTCAGAAATATAGCTAAAAAACGGAGCTTTTCTTATTTCTTGTAAAATATTAAATTTAACTTTTTCTCTTAGTGCTGTAATTATTTCATTTTGAATTGTAGGACTTAAATATTTTATGGTTCCTTTAGGTCTTTGGAGTAATTCTGTGAGTACTGGGTCATATTTACCTAACAATTCGATTATTGCTAAAAACTTACCTTTACTTTCTGCCTCGTTATTTTCTCTGTGTCCACGAAATGGAATATCTTCAGTTGCGAGTGTCAACGTTGTAGTTATAATTCTATCCAATACCAGTTTCTAATAATTTGCTTCATCCCTGATTTGTTTTTCATGATTTTCGTTAATTGTGTTATGATTAAAATATGTTAAAATGTTAAAATTTATAAAATGTGTTATAATTAAAGGCCATACATGCCATTTTATGAGGTATAGATTTTTCATGCCTTTCAATTCCTCGTGATGTATGGGTCCAATCATTAAATCCTCGAACCCATTCTTGGTGCTTAATATTATTGTTTCCGAAAAGCCAACAAGGTTGGCAGTAACATTTTTGGAGCTCTGGTGAATAGCAAAGCCACGATCGTAAAATACGCAGTCCAGCTTTTGATACTGTGTAATAAAATGATTCGTCAAAACATCGTCCACTCGCGTTACGATTGAAAGGACCACTTGGCCTACAAGGACCATTTTCAACAATAAATTTTTTGTCATCTACACTTAGAACTGATTTTTGTATATAATTAGCTATATCAGTAGGATACTGTTTTGTGCAAATGTTTTGCATATTTTTACTTAACAATATATCACAATCATCAGTATTGTTAATATTTTGATAAACATCGGTAACGTTATTTTTTCAGAGTATTCTTCTGGTATTTTAAGAACAGATGTAGCTATAATAGGATTTTCTGAAATAGATTCAACAGTTTTTTTCAAATAACTGTCCAATTTCGGAAGTTTAGCATCTTTTAATTTTTGTTCTATTATTTTTTTGCTCTTTTGTGCTCCACTCATAGGTTTACTCATTTTAAAATACGAATTTTTAAAAATTATGCACTTAAATAACACAATATGTTAAACTAAAATTGAATGCGACTGTACGAAAATCAAATCAAAATATATGCGATTGTCACCGACTGACCGACCGACCGACTACTACAAACTTTACACACAAACTAAAAAAGATTAAAACACGAATAAAGATTTCAAATAATATCGAAACAATAATTTACTGATAACTATAAATTGATGACAGACAGTCGGTTGATGGCACAGTCTATTAATAAATATAATATAATATTGTATGCAGCATATAATATGCAAGGCATAAAACTCAACGTTTAATAGTAAAGATAAAAATAAAAACTCCTATTGTTTTTTCTGTAGTATGGTACTTATGAACATTACGTAATATGTTGAATTTTGACATATAATGATATTATAATATATTATAATATTCATATTCATGTTGTCTACTACATTATATAAAATTAAAATAATGATAATTTAAAATAATTCATAATTATTTTTTAAAAAAATGAATAGTTTAATAGTATAATATTATTATAATAAAAAAATAAAGTTTTTATTAAAAATAATTAATAGAAAAAAATTTTAATACTTCGGGCCCCTAAGTGAACGGGCCCGGGTGCGACTGCACCCTCTGATCCCTCTTAGTTACGCCACTGGATCACGATAATAATATTATCGGATTTTCAACAACTTCTAACTTAACGGTTTTATGTGATTCAAATACAATATACGTTGACGGTACTTTTAAAAGTTGTCCCAAGTATTTTTTACAAATCTTTACGATTCACGCACTTGTGAATGAAATGTATGTTCCACTAGTTTTTTTTTTATTGCCAAATAAGTAAACCAAATCTTATTTTTATTCTTTTAAGTATACGGTGGATCAGTGTACAATTGTTGGTTTAACATTTTCCCCAAAATATATTTTTATTGACTTTGAAAAATCTATACATAATGCCGCGCAACAAGTTTGGCCAGAAATAAATATTAAAGGTTGTCGTTTTCACCTTGGCCAAAGTTGGTGGAGAAAAATACAATGTCTTGGCTTAAGTTCAAATTATAAAAAACGAAATTCGGAGGAAAGTAATTTTTTAAAATTTTTTTTTGATTTACCATTTTTAAGTCCGAAAGATGTTTACGATTGTTTCATTGAAGATATTATGCCAAAGCTTCCTACAAATGAAAATTTAAAATTATTTACTGATTATATTTTAAAAACATACATTGTATCAGATTCTACATTCCCGCCTAATCTTTGGGCTGAATTTTCGACTATATCTAATCGTACAACAAATAGTTGTGAATCATTTCACGCGAAGCTGAATAGTTTATTTTATACTTCTCATCCAAATATTTATATTTTTATTGATGCACTCAAAGAAATCCAATCTAATACATATATTCAAATAAGAAGTAAAGAACTGTGCAAAAAATCAAAACATAATATAGAAAAGGAGAATATACTAAGAGAACAAATGACGAAGTACAAAAATAATAAAATCAGTAGACTTGACTTTATTAAGCTCGTATCATTAAAATATTTACCCGTTTAATAGGTATCAAGAGTATTATTTATCTATTATTATTATTGACAAAATTAATTATTATAAATTATTATATTATGTATTATTTATTCAAAAATTGATTACCTATTATTATTAATTTAGACAATAGGTATTAATTACTAGAAGAATTATTAATTTACCAGGGAAAATATTTACTATAACTATTTATATTTACAAGGGACTCAGTTTACCTCTTACATTTTTTTACGAGGGACTCAATTTACCTATGACTAAATTTTTGGTGGGACTCAGTTTACCTAAAAATAATAATATGGGACTCAATTTACCAAAGAAGCGAGTGTTAGAAGCACTGTGATAGGTTGTTAGCTGTCATCAGCGCTCCCGTGGCAACAAACATGCGCAAAAAAAAACGAGTTTTGGTCGGCGAGTGGTTCACTCTTAGGTGGAATAGAGTATAGTATGTGGAGCTTAAGGCCATAAAATCATGTAATTATTTAGATATACAAATTATATTTTATGATATTCTAGTTTAATATAATTAGTTTGTATTCTTATATTTAGTTATTTTTAAGAATTGTTTTGTTATTTATGTTATTATTAATCCAAAGAAATATATATATATATATTATATAAAAGTAAATAAATTAGTCTTAGTGCATGCATTGAATTGCTTAAATATTATTTTAATTAAATTTTAAATTTTAATTAATATTCTATTATCAATAAGATACCTCTCCTATTTTCATTCTAGAATTAAAATAGTGCCAACGAGACCTGATGGTTACCAATTGTTTTTAATTTTATGATTTTCCCGTAAGAATTAAATAAACTAACGTTTAATAATAAAATTAAATGGCAAAATATACTCAATTATATGAGGGAATATTGAGTGGTTTTATTCTATTTTTGGCGCAACATTTAGACAAATATTAAGCACTGTCACTTGTAATATTTTACTTTTTAACAGTCTGTTCTGAAGTTCAGTAAATACTTGTTTTCCTTTGTTTCTTTGAGCAATTACGTTGCAAATATAAATTAACTGTTTTCGTATTTGTGATCAAATATTGTATCGTGAAAATGCCATCTTTAAGCTATAAAGTGAAAGAACGAAAGCAGCAGTTCAGCCAAATGTAGTAATCAAAGCTGTTCTTCATTTCAGAGATAGGATAATCTTTGAAGATAACGGTGAAAAAAGTAAGTGAATTGCGTACTCTAATTTTTAATAATTATATATTTATTTATTATTTTACAATGATGTTTGTCTTTGTGTGTGTATGTACAGTATAACTTGTCGAAATAATGCAATTTAAAACTTCAGGGATGGCATGACTAAATGAATATCTTTAGTGCATTTTAAAGTCAAAAGTAAAGTTCAGATTAGTTTTAAAAAAATTGTGAAAAACAAAAAAGTGACGGTAAAACGGGAAATTTTACCCAAAAACAGTAACCTAACCTAACCCCGGGGCATGGCAGAAACCTAAGGGTGCCCCATTAGAAATTCTACCAAATAGGCGTCCGAACTAGGCCTTCGGGCCTACTCCCGGACTTAATACGCCATACGAAATAATAATAATAATAATAATAATTGTCGCATTATAAAACATGGACACTGCCATTAAGTGTTTATATTGTGATAAGATCTTTGCTCAGCGTAAATCGCTGTACGTGCATTGTCGGAAATTTCACGACACAGATGTAGTACCAGTGAAAGATTTGCAATGTGGAGTATGTCAAAAAGGTTTTTCAACCCCTAAAACATTGAGTGTACATATAAAAAAGTTCCATAATGAAATTATTACAAACAAAACCAAAAAAAATCAAACGAGAATAATTTGCCCCTATGACAAGTGTGTAGTCGAATTATTTACATTTGTTAAACAAAGACAGCATTTGTGTGATGTGCATGGCTTTGATGTGGAATTGGAAAATATTAATTTTTGTGATATCTCAGGTAAAAATTGGGAACTATTTAGTATTTACCAGTATTCCTATATCATCATTCATCATAGTTTTTAATTACAGAATTTGATTCTTGGAAACGAGAAATGGAACAACGGACATCAACAATGTACATACTTGATAGAGCTGCATCAGAACTAAGTGATGGAAATACAAGGCAATTTTACTATTGCCATCGCTCTAAAATGCAACTCAGGGCATCCTGACCCAAATTCATCCACAGTTAATAAAGTGTACAGTTGGATATCATAAGCATTTGTTCCGTGGGTACCATCTATGCATATTTTTTCTGAACCAAATTTAATAATTTGTTGAGCTTGGAAATTTGTCATCAAGACTAGAGCAAAGTCAGCTTTGTCTAAATAAGCGTCAGATTCATTTTGATTTTTGTAATATAATACTGGACATTCAGCTTCATGACTTTTCATTTCAGTGACCCATAGTTTTACGCTAATACTATCATTTGAATCTCGTTTTGTTGCACAATATATGTTAAAATTACGTGCTATATTATACAAATCTTGACGTTCCAAGAGACATGAACGATTAAAAGTATCTGGAGATATTTCAGCCTCTCAAATAGCATCTAACACACGATTAAAAGTAACTCCCTCCTTTAGTTTTCCTAAATACATTTATATTATTTTATAATAAAATATTGAATAAATATTACACTGTTTTTGGGTATTTATGTTATCTTCAAAATCAGAGTTTAAAAAATAACATAGACATAAAATTAAAATTAAATATAAGACACCAAAGACTGATTAAAAGTATGCAGGTAGAATCAATTAAAATAATAATTGAATTAAATGGTCCCAAATATTATATTTAACTCATTGTTGATTAATACTTCAAATAAAAAGTAGCACTCACCAGCAATAATTGTTCTTGTCTCATTATCCAATTGAATTAGACCAATTTCTAGTTCATGCCCACAGTGAGTTTTGGAAATATTTGGAAATATTAACTTTTAGCAACGATGGACATGCTTGTTCAATTTTATTACTACCCATAGCTCTATCAAGTAAGTACATTGTTGATGTCCGTTGTTCCATTTCTCGTTTCCAAGAATCAAATTCTGTAATTAAAAACCAAAGGGGTAAATTATTCTCGTTTGATTTTTTTTGATTTTCTTTGTATCAGTTTTATCATGGGATTTATATTAATACAGTAGGTTTCCGTATTCAGTGTAGCACAATTGTAGACTTTAAAAGAAACATACATATTGTCCATCACTTCATAGTACAAAACAACCTATAAGTTAAAAGATTAAAGCCAACCAAGTAACAACATTTTAAATACATAAATTTATTTAAGCATACATCATAAGCTGCTCCGCTCCTATGCCAAATAAAAATAATTAATAATTCCTTAGGTTAACCTGTGCTGACTACACAGTACGCACCAATGTGCAGAAGAAATGTACTTTTTATATAAAATGAATTTGATTTATTATGCACAATACATAAAACAGAAGTATATAATATTAATATATATAATTAAGAAAAATGAAAAAAATTAACACCAAATTTTAACAGAATATAAAATAAATAATAATGGGATGGCTTTTATTTTCGTCTTGGGACTTGTTTTAGGCCAATCACTGATATGTCCTTTGATTTCAATGAGTGTTGAATGAGGAAAGAAGTCTTTAATAAAAAATATTTTAATATATAATAACCTGCCACGATGGTAAATATTTTATATTTAACAAACGCTGTTTTGTCACCTTGTCTGCCTTCCATATTTAGGTATCCAGCTACACGGTTTTGCATTATTATCTTCATCGCCATGTAAGTTGACCGTTTGACATCAAATGATTTTGCATCCCTCAGCAAAATTTGAGCCTAAATAAAATATAAAATTATTATTATTTTTTTTTTTAAACCAATTAATAAAGTAATATAATATACCAATGTTCCAATAGTTTAATAATAGACTTTTTTCTGTAGACCGATAAGCTTATTTGTAACTAAAAATTTAATTAATAATACTAATAGTATTATGACAAATAATTTGGACTTATGGAGAATATAGTAAGCATATCTCGTGCTTAGAAAGCAATAAAGCTTTCTTTTGGGGATATTCTTCGATCATTTGAATAGCCAAATAATATTAAAATGTTATAATATGAGAAATTCGAGTGTTAGATTGAAAGGTCCTCAACGAATGTGTGTAACGATATTAATAAATAATAAATATTAATATAATAGTTTTAAAAAATATTTACCTGATTGATTGAATGTCCAAGAGCCTTCCGCCTACGTAGGAATTTATAATATAATATAATATAATACTGCAGAGTATACAGGAACGTGAAAAAGTAACGAAGTCGAACACTCAATACGGAATAACCAAAATAAGAACTATTTAGTCTGCAGAAAGACAAAGGAGTGCACAACGAGGACGGTGCGCGTTGATGGCTTCGCGGGCTTCGGTAAACAGATAACGCTATACCGACTACGTGCAGCCGTATCACAGAATAGATTAAATCAGAAGGGACACTTTCAATGTAAACAAAAACGTGGCGGCCATGTTCCCGTTGGCTACTTTTATCAATTAAGTGTTATCAGGTAAAAAACTGTTATCATAGTTCATAATTTAAGGTTACTAAAAAAAACAAGCATTTGTTACACGTTTTTTAGCACGTTTTACGTTTAAACTGCTCAGTTGTGGTTTGTGTTTTTTCGAAGAACATTGTGTTTAATATCTACATTTTGTTAAAATGTCTCGTAAAAGTGGATATTCATTCAAATGTATTATAAAATCATGCGGGGAAATGAAAACTCAAAAAGATTCAATTAGTTTTTTTTCTTTTCCTAAAGATCCTGCTCGGTAAGTATTTTGTTTTATAATAATGTTAAGTATGAAACAAGTCAATGGTACTTGTTAAATTTACAATATAATGTTACACAATTAAACACCTAATGTTCTTGGTCTAATAAACAATAAGACAGATCTATTATACTGAGAAAACAAAATTAAAACAGAACTGTGTACAATATATAACTAGTACCTAGTCAATTGTGTTTTGTAGTATAAACAAGCTATTTTTTGTTACATTTTTTAGGTGTGAAATTTGGTTAGAACGCTGTCAACTGCCAGCTGACACTCTATCCCAAAAGAATGTAAAATTATGTGGAAAACATTTTGAAAAAATTATGTTTTTAAACTTCTTAGAGAACAGGTTAAAACCAGATGCTATACCTACACTATTTCCAGGTATATAAGAATTAATATGACATTCAGCAGCAATAATATTTTCAAATAACCTTTTTTTTTATATTCAGATAATTGTGACGTGAGTACTACAGACTTGTCTAGTGAGAAAGTTAGAACCTCTACCAGTTCGAGTAATACTGTGTCTTGTGGCTCAAATACTCCACTAAACATTAGTGATGATCCTGGTAAATATATTTTTATATTTATTTTAAAATTTGTTATTATTGCTAACTTTATACATTATTAGGTTCTTCAAAATCATGTACCACAGTAGCATATGGTAACAATGAAATACTGGCTCTTCCATTACCTGGTTCACCTGGTAAGTTAATATGATTTCCATTTAGATCCATTTTTAAGAATTATTTAATATAATATTCTTAAATTTTGTGTAGTAGTACCTGATAGTATTGACTACGCTATTTCTCCTGGAATATCATCGTTTTCTAGTGAAAAATCTACATATTTAGATTCTCCTTCAGATTTCACAAGTTCCAGTAAGATTTAATCAAACAATTTTACTAAACTGTTTATTTACAATTTACTATGTGCTAATTAAAATTATATGAATATGATTTAGGTTCTTCAAAAGGTTGCCAAACTCTAGAATCTTGGTCTGAGAAAACACCCAGAAAAGTTTTGTTACGGCAACAATTGAAGATTGAAAAAGAAGCTCGTCTCAAAGCTGAAAAAACTATCCTGGCCTTGAGCAATCAGCTAAGTGAGTTTAATACTGTTGAAAATTTACTCTCATTGTGTGAACAACATTTATCACCCGCTGTACTAACGATTGTGAAATCTAATCTAATGTGCAAAACAAGAAACCCTCATGGATACAGGTACACAAATGATATGAAGCAATTAGCGTTAACAATCTACTTCTTAGGCCCATCTGTGTATAGATTTTTGAAAAGTATCTTAAGTCTACTTTCAGTTAGAACTTTAAGAAGAGTTACTTCAAAATATGAACTGATTCCTGGGTTAAATGATTTTTTATTTGATTTTGTAAAATTCAAAATGTCTACCTTTAAAACTGAGGCCCTTGACTGCATCTTATGTGCTGATGAAATGTCCTTAAAAACTCATTTGTATTATTCATTTCCCAAAGATGAAATTATAGGATTTCATCAGACAAATCTCACTAAAACTTATGAGGCAGCCAAGTATGCATTAGTTTTAATGATAAGGGGAATTAATGTTACGTGGAAGCAGCCAGTAGCATACTTTTTTGTGTCCGGAAGCTGCCGTAGCCTAGATTTAAGTGATATTATAATGTCTACTATAAAAAAATTGTTAAACATATCTTTAAATGTTAGAGCATTTGTCACTGACCAAGGCTCAAATTTTGTTAGCTTCAGTAAAAGTGTGTATGTTAGCCCACAGCGCCCTTATTTTACTGTTGATGGCAAAGAGATTGTGTATTTGTTTGATCCGCCACATTTATTAAAGTCCACTCGTAACATGTTTTTCAAACATAATTTTAGTATTGATGATGAACTTACTGATAATAAATATATTATACAATTTTACAATGTGGACAGCAAACTTAATTTAAGATTGGCACCTAAGCTTACTCATGCTCACATAAATCCTGGGCCTTTTGAAAAAATGCGAGTGTATTTGGCAGCCCAGGTTTTTAGCCAATCGGTAGCTGCTGGAATGAACACTCACTTAGAATTGGGTAAATTACCATTAGAAGCCAAATGTACAATTAATTTTATAGATAAAATGGATAAACTTTTTGATATTTTTAATTCGTGTAAAGTACCAAATAGCAAATCCTACAGAAGACCTTTTAAAAATACATCAATGTAAATAGAACATCTTTCTATGATGCTTTCATTTTTTAAAAAAATTAAAGTTATTTCCAAGGCAAATGGTACTGATGTAACTAGCAGGGTGAATTTTATAAACGGTTGGCTAATATCCATTAATGGGCTGTTAAAGTTGTGGATTTTAATAAATGAATCAACCAGACATCCCAGTGATTATGTTTTATTTACCAACCGTTTAAATCAGGACTGTTTAGAAAATTTATTCGGTATGTTTCGCAATAAGAATGGAAACATCGAAATCCTACTCCTGTTCAATTTTATATAGCTTTTCGGAATTTGTTTTGTTTAAATTACTTTCAACATTCGCCCAATGCTAATTGTATTAAAGACATTAATGACATTTTGTGTCATATCAATCCTCAAGAAGTCGGTCCCACCAACGTTGTGTTGCCAGAACCTTCATCAAGAGGTACATATTTTAATTTTCAAATTGGTACTGTTGACTATAGGCACTTAAATTTACCTGAAAAAAATGCCTTACATTATGTTTGTGGTTATTTGTATAGTAAGTGTTTAAGTCAACATTCCTGTGATTTATGTATTAAGTATGGCAGGTCCCAAACAAATTTAGATCAAGCATTTTTATTATGTTATTTTAAATCATATACAAATACTGCACAGACGACTTACGGTAATCTTCAAATGCCCGAAAATGATTTTTATGAATACATATATGAGCTTGAAAACATATTTATTGAAAGATTTCCTATGTTTGCAATTGCTAAAGGAGTAGCTTATAAATTAAATGAATTTTTATGTAATGTACCTTTTAAGCACCCATGTCCAAATTTTGATTATGTTTATTTAATTAAGTTATTTGTAAGGTTTAGAATATTTTCCTCTGTTAAGTTTTAAATAGAGAATTGGTTTCAGAACGCCAATTTAAAAATAGAAAACTAACTATAATAAAACATGTATGATTAATGATGATATAATGTAATGTGCATCATATTTTAAGAAAAATTTTGTTAATTGTTATACTTTGTTATTGATTTTGTTTTATTATTATTATTATTATTATTATTATTTGTATAATTTGGCATATAAGTAATTACTTGCCTAATTTTTAATGATTTAAAAAAAAAAATGTAAAAATTATAAATAAAAAATGTTTTTGTCTTATTTAAGTGTACATGTTGTCTAATATTTTAAAATAATTATTTATTTAATTTATAAATTTTACAGGAAGTTGAGTCACCAAGATAGGGAAAATAGTTGAAAATAGTATATAAATACAAATCACGGTTAACAATTTCCAAGTATACAATATAGAAATCTATATAAGACACTGCTAATAACTGGCTATGAAGTAATCTGATTAGTATCATTTAATTATTTTAACATGACTAATATGTTGATTATGTATATTAATTTATTTTTTATTTTTCAGAAATATTGCACATTCTGCTTTTGCTTCTCCAGCTTCAACTTTATTCCATGCAAGTGGGATCAACTACTCTTATTTTTGCTCACCTACCATCATATTCCTGCTATAACCTTGTTTCTATCTTTTCCTCCAAATTTGACTTTCATAATTTCTTTTTATTTCTACATGCTGTTTCCATCAATTCTATTATTTTTAACCCATATTTTTATAGTACCTCTCTCCATTACTCAAGCTTGCCTTCAACAACTTGTTGTTATATTAGCTTTCAAAACTACATCTGCTGCATTTAAGCTTCTAATAAATAATAATATTTTTGATATAACAAAATGTGTATTTTTTTCTATCATGTATTTAATATGAGTACCTTCCTAACTATGTATTTGGTTTATAGTTATCGTTAACGGTTACTGATTTTAATAATTTTAAGTAAGTGATCAATTAGAATAAAACTAATTAGATTTAAAATATTTTTGGAAAAAATTGTATTTAACATTTTGTTTTTCTGGTATGGTCACACTGATTAGCCAACGGGAAGATGGCTGCCACGTTTTTGAATATTGGGTATCTTTACTGTTGTGGTGATACGGTGTTATCACCACTACACCGCGGACGCAGTGTCGCGGTGTTTATCGTCGCCGCGCTAGCGCACAATTATTGTACCATTATTATTATTGTATTATTTTATTATTGTATTATTGTATTATTATTTATTATTGTGTTATATCTATATAGGCCTATTGTAACGATATCGCGATCTCGCGCTACCCCCCGCCAGTCCGCGCGAGCGACCGATCCGCTTTTCTCGGCTCGTTACGGCCGTTACGCGGATTTCGCGGTTCCCGTTTTGGCACTCTTTTGTCGACATCCGAACTGTGAAGTCCCTAGTTCTCAGTACAGCTAACTTCCTTTCCGTCACGCGACTTTACCTTTTTTTTACGACACCGCCAAAACTACGCCGCGCGTATATTGTCTCCGCGAGCACTATACCTTTTTACCGTTGTATTTATTTTATTATAAAGTACGTTACTCTCGTTTTTTGTTTCTCTACCAAATAAAAAGTTTTGTTTCGTCAAGCTTGTTGTTATTTGTAGAAGTTACCTTTTCTCCAACTTCGAGTTTCATTCGAAGCTCGTAAATTGTCTGGCTGATAGTGTGCCAACAAAAGCCACTATCACCAAACTGTGTTAAATTTTATCAGTGTCCGGGCCCTGGCCGTATGCCCGTATACTGTATAGTATAAATAGAATATATTTAAAAGTTATTAACGGAATTACCCACCGACTACGTCTTATCGATTAATCATTACTCATTACATTATACATTATACGTCTAATAATATATTATTATATATTACAATTTATATACTATAATATATTAATATATTATCATAATTCTGCAGAATGTTATACACTATATTATATTACTATTATTTATTTATTTATTACATTATTACAATTTATACAATAAGTATACACTAATCATCTATACTCACTTATACTACAATCATAAAATATATGTAAATCATTATACCTACACATTACCCATAACATCGTCGCATCACTGCGTAATTAGATACATCGAACTTAAATTTGACCATTTTTAAATCGACGTACCTATACGAATATACGTACCGTAAACGTAAAATATATGTGTATTCTTACTCATACATTAACGTAATTTTGACCAATTATTAATCGACGTATTATCCACGTTAAATAAACGTAATAGTAAAACGAAAAATATACGAATATGAATATACGTAACGTTAACGTAAAATATATGTATATTCTTAAACCATATATCGACGTAATTTTACCCAAATTAATAAAAGACGTATCATCCACGTTGAATAAACGTAATTGTAAAACGAAAAATATACGAATAGGAATATACGTGCCTTCGACGTAAATTCAATCGTAAAAACCGTATTTTGACGTATATTGTACAAGTATTATACGAATATTTGCTACGTATAGTATACACCAAAGTTATCCTTATTATAAACGTAGGTTATACGTACTATGTTTACTGGGCATATTGTATTAACTAGACTGGATATTATGCATTTTATTTATTGACATTAGCAGTAACAAATTTAAATTCTAAAAAAGAAGTGCTTTATGTCTAGATACAATCATTTGTTAACTATAAAATTTAGGCTGCTGTCTGTTGCTATATTCTACATTTTAACTACATAGTAAGTAAATTATTATAAAATAACAAGAAAATTCATTAAAAAATTACTTATTTGATTAAATAAAACTGTTAGTTTATGGCAAAATAAAGTTACAACATTATATTGATACTTGATTACATAATATATTTTTTATAATCAAATTTGTAACAGTAGTAAATTTTATAAACTAAGCTAAAATATTTATGAATATTGAATAATGTCGTGTCTATTAAAATGCGCGCTTTATTTTAAATATTAACACCGGGAATTATCATTAATTTGTTATCACTTATCACTACGATAATCACGGAAGTCAAATTATGGAGAAAATCGCTAGGGGCGTTGCGCGCGTGATAAGGATGCCAAAAATCTGCTGCTGGACGAATGGATCTTCGCAGGAAAGATTCCAAAAGAATCCAACATGGCGTCAAATCGCTTATCACATTTATCAGTACATGACGTCGTTACTCTTATCATTGTGGTTAATAGATAATAATAAAAAAATTCTTAGGTCAAATTGTTAATAAATATTAAATAGTAAAATACAAAACGAATAAATATTCATGGTTCAATAATAATAAATAAAAAAAATGCCCATTTTTCAACTCTTGAAGAATAATTGCTCACAAAATATTGACCAAAATCTGCAGTATCTGTATCATTTTTTAAATCTTCAATGACCTTTGTTAATTCTATGTAAAATTTGTTTTTATCAGTTTCATGCATTAAAGATTTTAATGTCTTATAAACCATAGATTTTTTTTCGTTTGAATGAATTTTGGAAAGGTTTTTACTCCAACTTCTTAATACGTGCCAAGTACATAATAATTGTTTAGAAACCGGACCCATAATAGATTCCCATGCGTTATAAAATCCAGGTTCATCGTCAGACATAAATACATTAGCTTTGATAAGTCCTACTGCACGCCGGATATATTCAAAAAATAATTTATATGTAGATGTATCTGATTTATTT
The DNA here is from genome assembly GCF_020184175.1 of Aphis gossypii. Lineage (NCBI taxonomy): Eukaryota > Metazoa > Arthropoda > Insecta > Hemiptera > Aphididae > Aphis > Aphis gossypii. Next base: position 186,958 of record NW_026083026.1, read on the forward strand.
GTAAAACAGAATGCCATAGGAAATACATTTCCATAATTGTCTACTACAAGTAAAGTATACAACTGAAAGTTATAACTATTTAAACCATGTGTTCCGTCTATGCATATTTTATCATATCCAAATTTTTTTAACATTTCAGCTTGGTATTCAGTCATTAAAATTAAACAAAAGTCATGCCGAGTCAAATGTGTTGTGGAATCTTCTCCTTGGTGCTTAAAATATAACACTGGATTTGTCTCACCTTTTTCTTTAAATTTCTCTACCCACAGGTAAACACTAATTAAATCATTTTCATGCATCTTTGTTGAATAATTATCAATTTTAAAATCACGTTTAATATTATGCAAATCTCGTTTTTCTAATAAATGGATTCTTTTAAAATCAGTTATAGTTGCAGAATTTTGAACGTCATTTAAAACTCGTTGAACTGTTACACCCATACCTAGTTTTCCTAAAAAAAATGTAAACATAAATATTTTTAAACTATGATTATTCACTTTTAGGATAAGCTATAAATAAAAGGGTATTAATTATCCTAATACTTTTTAATTTTTAATGTGACTACACAAAAGTAAATTAAGCATATTTTTGTATTTTATTATATGACTACCTGCTAATTGGCATCTGTCTTCAGCATATAATCTTTGTTTTCCTATTTCATTATCATGAAATAAATGAGTACTACAAAATTCTATCTGAAATTGGGCTCCTTTTTGGGTGTACTTTTATATATGATGGACAAACCTTTCCAATTTTTACCGATCCACTACTTTTAGGATTCCTTTGACCCTTAAATATAACATTTATCTCATATTTTAATAATCTAATTTTACTTTATAGGTTTTAAATTCAGGAATCATTTATTTCAAGTAGAAAAAATGTTATTACCTTGCTAGCTCATCTTGGATGGTATGACCGATGACAAATATAATATGTGTATTCTACATTATGGTAAGTTTTAGTAGATGTTCTTTGAACATATTGACAGATGTTAGTGTCTTCAATATTGGTTTTCCATTTCTTAAATTCTAAAACAAATAATAGTTAAAATTTTAATAAATCAGGATACCTTCTATAGTATTGAAACTTAGTGATTCTGTGTTGATGTCAATGTAGTGATCATTTTTCAAATGCTTGGAAAAACCTATTAATGTTTTAAAAGATCTGTCACAATTCTCAAATGAACATTTAATTTTTAGTTCACTATGTTCGTGTTTAAGATGTTTGATAATATTTTTTTTGGAATTAAATTTTTGATTGCAGTTGTCACAAGTATAACCATTTTTCTGTATGTGATTAACCTTCCACAAAATACAAGATGACACATTCAGAAATATTTTATATAAATAAAATAAGAATAAAAATAAAAATATATTTACAAATAATAAATAATAAAAACTAGTTATTTTTAATGAAACAATTTTTGTGTTTAATTATGGCCTAACATTTATAAAACTTGATATTATAGTATATACCTGTGGTAAAAGATCTGTATGTTTTCTTTTTAAATGTTTATTTAAATTAGATACAGTTGAAAATGTAGTATTACATAGAACACAATCTCTGGAACTCATTGATCTAATTGTATTGTAATATTAATCATACAAAAATAAAAATAAATTGTATAGGTAGTTAATTTTATACTGTCAGTTGAGACGACATACAAGTAAAATTATTTTCTTATACATTTTACCTCATAATAACTGAAATTTTCTTTGTTATTTCTTTCTTATGTTATTTATTATTAGAAGATAGTATACTATTACTTCTTTCTATAAGAGAGAAAATTTCAGTTATTATGACTTGAATCATATTATCTTTTTATCTCGACTTGAATGCTCACAATATGTTATTCGACTTTACACTTATAATTCTACAATACAACATTAGACTTTCGACGTCGGAGGCGCAGGCATCACGTGATAGCTAGACACTCGACTATCAATAAGTCATCTATAAGTCGAGTAAATAAATACGAAAAATGGTAATTGAGTGTCTAGCTATCAGTCCTTAGCTGGTGTAATACCGTTTCCCATTGCATGCCCTGTTCTTTTTGTATATAAAAAAATGTATTTAACGAAAATGATAGTCGAGTGTCTAGCTATCAATCATCACATCACGTGATGCCTGCGCCTCCGACGTCGAAAGTCTAATGTTGTATTGTAGGATTATAAGTGTAAAGTCGAATAACATATTGTGAGCATTCAAGTCGAGTTGTCAGTTATCATTGGGAAAAATCGAATTAAACGCAATTAAACCCGTCGGATCGCGGACAATGCGTGAATAGTAGGTTTATAATGTCAATATAGTATAATATGAACAATCTGATACCGTGTTCCGTCGCATGCTTGGTTCTTTTTTTCATATTATACAATTTATTTAGTGAAAATGGTAGTTGAATGTCTAGCTATCAGTCATCATAATATATGATGTAAATCGATGTCCGAAAGTTAAATCCATAATTTTCATACCTCCTAATTTCAAAGTTCAGAATATATCAGATGTTGTTTTTGATATGTAGGAAACTATATAAAACATCTCAAATGTCATAAAAATTGAAAACATAAAAATTCAAAATGTACTCCATTAACGCGTTGTAGTACTACACTTTATATTATACTAATAATAATCGTAATAATATGGTATTAAAAAAAAATCGTAGACGTATGTATTTTATTGTATAAGAGAAAGCAATAGCTTTAATTATCAAAATTCAAATTAAAAAATCAAAAAATAACTTGAAAAGAATGCAATAAATTTAGAGCGTTCGGGTGGCCGTGTATATCAAATCGCCGCAGTAGGATCGATTATAATATGTATTATGAAGTAAAATTAAAATTGGTATTAGTTACAATGAATACAACAATAAGTATTTGAGTTGACTTTTCTACAATTTTAATTTATTTTTCTATTTTTTATTGTAGGTATTTGAAATATTTGAAATTTGAATTCAGAATAATTTTGAAATGCAAAAGAATTACACGATAGAATAGAAATTAAGTATTTGAAGGGGGGTCTAGCAATCAGTCATCACCTAAAGTAAATCTTTGTAATATGTACTTTTAAATACATCATCATTTACATAATAAATTGTAAGATAATGTAATAATACATTATGTGCATCATTAAAGGCATTTTTTCCATATACGTTTTTCAATTTTAATTTAAAAATTGTTTTGAAATTTTAAAAATACATAAGGTTTATATCACACGTGATAAATATAAAAACAGGGTAGGTAAATATTTAACCCATCTTTGAAATCCTTTATTGTACCAATATTTTACATAATTGACCAGTGTCGTGTATTCGTTATATTATAGTCAGTATTATTAATATATGTGAAGGAAAGATAAATAAAATAAAGAATATTAACAACAAACAGAAAATAATCGTTTGATAATTATAATTTATAGCTCAGCATTAATGAAATATAATAAGTTGTTAAATAAAAATTAGACAATTTATTGCAATAAATGTATTGGTTTATTCAGAACTAATTTAAAAGCAATAATGCTTTGTAAGTGTAAATATGAATGAGTATGTATAATGTTCAGATAACTGGTTTACATTAAACCAGCATTTTAAGCATAACGTCTCATAATATATAAGCTAAAAAAAAACAGTAGTACAAAAAAAAACATGGTGCTTAGATGACAGATGTTGACGATGTTGTATATTGTGCAATTGCATCTTATTATTATACGTATTTTCCGTGTCTATGATATTGGTGTTTGATTATTTGTTCTTAATACTTCCCAAACATAATATATGTATTTAAGGGGTTCAATGAGGTATTGGTTTTCAATGAATACAAATATACCTAATAAGCAAAATTTATAAATACTTTCGCATATTTAAAGTTGTACGTATTTAACAATAATACGCCGACTGTGGAAGTGAAGGCGTATAGTAATGATGGGTACCTACACTAATAATTAATAAATACTAATTTTGTATTGAGTATAACGAATTCACCAACAATAAATAGATTTACAATTCGTCAAATCGAAATCTTATCGACGATAAGATAGTATTACTATACCCAAAGATTAAATCTAACACGGCCGCCGTTGACGTCCAATTAATATCGGATTGCGAAGATGACAATTTATATTGTATAAACATAATATAAACGCCACGTAAAAATAAAATCGAAATCTCTTTTTTTTTATGTTTAATAACAATTGCATTTCATCGGTGTTCAAAAACTCGAGATAAACCTGTACGTATATAATACAAACACGAAAAACACGTCGAAAATCGGTATTGAATAATCAATCCGCCTAAAATATATAATTACCCACAGGCCCGCGCAAACTAGGTGTGCGAGGTGTGCGAAAAACAAGGGCGGCAAAAAGTGGTAATATTCCAGGGGCGGCAAATTTAAATAGGTATCTAAATTTTTGGGAATAAATTTTGATTTTTGACGCTGAGGGGTTTAGTAGGTATCGTATGGTTCTATCGTCTATCAATATTTTTTTGACATGCAATTCTTAATAAATATACAACATAATACAATATAACAAATAAATACAATAATTTAAAACAGGATAGTAACTAGCGACATTGTGTACTAATTATACTACAATAGCTTCAAAAGAGTTGCTGTAATGCTGTATCGAGTTATCATTATTGATCCACAAAATAGTTTTAAATGTAACTTTTACTATACTATTTTAGATTCTACTTTATCATCACTTAATGAAAGATTTGAGTTACTTAGAACAAATTCGAATATATTTTTAATATTTTATTCAATTAAGAATTTAATACAAATGTCTGATAAAGAACTACTCAAACATTGTAATGATTTACAAATACATCTTACCGATAATGTCCTTAATGAATCTGATATAAGTGGTCCTGAGTTGTACGAAGAAATTATATCATTAAGAATTCATTTAAAATTAGATTACAATTCCCATGATGTTTTAAATTATATTCAAACAAATGGCTTATCATCATTTTTTCCTAACATGTGTATTGCTCTACGCATTTATTTAACAATGCCTGTTAGTGTTGCTACAGGAGAAAAATCTTTTTCAAAGTTAAAAATAGTCAAAAACTACCTTAGATCAACTATGAATCAAGATAGATTGACTAATCTGTCAATTATTTCAATTGAACATCAGTTATGTCAAAGTGTGGACACAAAATCATTAATTGAAAAGTTTTCAGCTGTAAAAGCTAGAAAAGTTCATTTTGCTTAACATTTATACAATAAGCTATTTTGTAACATTAAAATAATATATTCTATATAATTATAAAGTACTATATTATAATAATGATATATATTATGTATACTGTGTTCTTTTTTTCTTTTATGTAGAAATTTAATTTTTTTCATTTCGAATTTTATGTTTTGTTCTTATAATTATTTTAAAATTCATATTACTGGATTATTGTATATATATCCAGTCTATAGGTTTATAGGTGAAGAAAAATGTTGATTTTTATCAAATTTATTTCGTTGAGGTAAAGTTGTCTTACATTTTAAAATAATATATTATGTTTTTATGTTTAAATTTAATTAATTTATTGGAAGACAGCTAATAATATTTCATTTCACTGACAGTGGGTTATAGTGGTGATAGTTTTGACTTACGTTATCTGTATCAACAAGATATAAAAATATACAATTTTTTGATTCTAATAATACCACAATCCAAAAATGTCAATATTTGACTTAAGACATTTATACCATACACCAAAGATTTAATATAGGTACATACATGCTACAATCCTCATACCTAAATATGCAAATACAATTTTTGTTCAGTCAAGGTATGATATTGCGTGATAAAGTGAGTGGGAGGGGGAGGGCAGTTTTTTTGTAGAACAAAGGCAGCTGAATAGGTCAGAGCGGCCATGCGTTTTAAAGCGCCGCCGTCGGATCGACGACGAAACCGCTGGAGCGGGGTTCGAACTTGACAATCCTAGCACGGGGACCTAACGCCTAAACCTATCGACTACAGTTTGAGATGGGAAACTGAGTCGAACGTCGAGCCCTTAAGCCGTTTCCGGACCGCAGAGAACACCGCATATTATGTACAGTGGCAGTGTGTTATAGGTATCTATTATAATATTACATCATAGTCCAATATATTAGACAAAACCTTAAAACAAATCAAATAGGTATCAATTGTACAATACAATATATAACAATATTTAAATATATATAATTTATTCAGAGAAATTGTTACAGTATACATTAAAACGTATTACACATAACATCATAGTCAATTTAAATGACACGCATAATAAAATACTATAAGAAAAGTGTCATAAACTCTTAGGTATGATTAAGAATATTTGCAATTACAACTTTGACTTGCCTAACTATAGGTACCTGTACCTAACTGCTTTTATATTAAGAAACATATCAATTTTATATGTATGTGTGTGTGTGAATATATAAAAAAATTAAGAGTATGCCATCATATATAATAATTCCGTATAATTCGTGTGTAATAAAGCTTATATTAATATTAATTGTCTATTTAATGTAACGTTTCCCAAAGCAACGTACACTTGAAAATACAACAACATATTATTACAATATAACAAACAGCCGATAAAAAAAAAAAAAAAAACGTTAAAATCGTCGAAAACCCGCGTAATAATCGAACCTAACGTAACGGAGATGGAATGTTATGAGATGTATTTGAATAATATGTGTTATTAATGTCAGGTTGTCTGGGCGGAGGTATATACAAAGACGCAGAGTGTTGATAGAAATTATCGTAAGTTAAGGAAGATGAACTATTAGTATCAGGTTGATGTAAATTTTTAAAAAAATTCATTTGCTCCTCTTCCAATAGGTATATTTTGTATGATGAACAATATTATTAAAATATTATATTATTTTACTAAAATGTAATATATTTAAGGTAAACTATCGGAAGAAGCTCAAGAAAGCCGAAATAAAGATTATAAGATAGCACCATACTACAAAAAATTCTAGATTAAATACAAATGAAGATTTAATGCATGCTTTATACTTTATTATTTACATCCGATCCATATATATCATCCTTGCGGAATACTTTCCCAAAATATGCACAAGAATTTTCAGAGGACATTAACAAACTTTTAAGACCGATAGACAAATATTTACTGGTCTTAATTAAAAATATTAACTATTAATTATTATTATAGGTATTGATAACATTAAAATAAATTTTACAACAATTTACAGTTATGATTTAAAAAAAGTATTTGATTAACTTTTGATAGATTCAGACGATTTTGACGTTCATTAAAAACAAATCCGGCCTTTGAAAATACCCTTTCGCAAGGTACAGACGTTGCCATAGCACAGCACTTCTCCCGGGCCAATAAACTTAAATTTGGATAGATATATCCACACTCTTTCCACCATTTTAATGGATAGTATTCTTAATAATAGGTCTTCATCCACATATATATTTACTTCTATGATACTTTTAGATGTATTAGATCCTTGAGTTGTTATTTTTGATGTTGTTGTATCAAAGCTGTTCCAAATACAAAATTCATCGTTTTCAACCTGGATGTTATTGATAATTGTCATTATTTGGTCTTGTGGTTTGTCTCTTTTCTTAGCTATCTTAGTTGTTGCATTTATTACTTTATTCTTTGTCTAATATGCTATACTTTCAGATAATGGAAATTGCTTAAATCTAGGGTCTAAAAATGTACAAATTGTCAAAGTGTTACTATTTTCCAAATTTGAAAACCGTTTATCAAGTCCATTTTTCAGTTCCAAAACCACTTGTGTTACATGAGTATCAAAATTTTTATACATTTTTTCAGTTACATCTTTTAACCCATTGTATAAAATAATAACCATTGAAGTGCTAATGTAATTCTCACCACTTACTGTTTTGGTTACCTCTTCAAAGGGCTTTATTACCAAACAAAGCTCTTTACATATTTTCCATTGATCTGGGGAAAGAGTAGGCAGATTTGTATCAAGTATAGCTAAAGTTGCTTTTATTGCATTTTCCAATTCTATGAAACGGCATAACATATAATAGGTCGAGTTCCATTTTGTAGCTATATCTTGTATTATTTTTTAGGTACTGTTCCGGAATTTTGCTGGTATTTATCCAATTCATGAGATACATTCGAACTTCTTTTAAAATGACCAACTATTGATTTTACAATACTTATAATATCTGAAATTGTTGATAATTTTAAAGTGTCTTGTACAATAAGATTTATGGAATGTGCAAAACACCCAAAATGCTTTAGACCTAAAATTGTTATGGCACCTTTTTATGTTATAAGCATTATCAGATACTACCAACACAGCTTTATTATCTAATTCCCAGTCAGTTATGACCGATTGGATTTTACTACTCAGATTCACACTAGTATGGGATTCTTCAAACGGTACACATTCCAACAAAACAGATATAAATTTGAAATCTGGGTCTAAATAATGAGCAGTTATTGCTATGAAGTTTTGATTATTAATTGACATCCAACAATCAGTTGTCAAATAAACTGATATAGCATTTTCCGTAATTTGTGATTTCATATCATTTAAACATTTTTCATATGCAAATGGTAAAGCAGTTTTTGACAAGGTCTGTCTACTTGGAAGATTATATGCAGGGTTTAACATCCTAACAAAATCTTTAAACCCCTTATCTTCTACCATACTAAATGGCCTACAATCTATATAAAAAAAGTTTTAGTTAACTATCATTCAAATTTGATTTACCAGTTGCAGATATTTTCTTTGGAACATATGTGTGTAAAGATGTTAACTTCTTTTTATTGTTCTAACAATGTTTCTAGTACTTCCTACTTCAGAAGTTCTAGCAATATTGCTAGTACTTGCTACTTCAGAAGTACTTTCACTAAGTGAAACAATGTTAACATTATTATCCATACACTGACCTGTTAAATCATGCGAGTGTTGAACAATTTGTGTCTCCTAAGGATTACAAAAATTTATAATATATTTAAATTAAATTATTTAATTTAAAGGGACACACACAAACCAAAATATTTACTTTTTTCAAATATTTGTTACAAATACTAAAAATACTAAATGAAGCAGTTTAATATTTGTTTTTTTTTTATTATATACATTAAAGACATTTTATTTTCAAAAAAACAATCATTAACAATTCTATCTATGTACGTCCCCACTAATTTGAATTATGTTCTTACTTCTTGTTGTGGTCTATTATAGATCTGCAAATCAACCAAAGGATGTTTCACCTCCATGTGCTTTTTCAAATTTGACATTGTTGTCCTATTCGAAATTTTGACTTTAAAAATCTCACATTTTGCATAATGTGGATCAAAATATGTAAAAAATCGCCACAGTACACTTAATCTTTTTTTTTTTTGATTCACTCATAATTAAAAAAAAGTTGTGAAATTAAACAATATAATAAAAAAATTAGGTACTCAAGTGTTCAGTAGACAATAAGACACAGCACACTGTTCAATTCAATTGTTGTGTTTTGAACACAAAATTATAAATTATATTTTTAGTATAAAATAATTGATATTTATATAATGTCTAAAAATAGAATAAAGGAAAGATTTGAATATTTATTTTGGAAATTTAAAATCTAAAAATAAAATAGGGAGACTTTCTAATGTTAAGTATGGGTAATATTATTACAATTTATTACAATATTATATATTTTATGTTTTGAATCTTTATAGTTAGTAGTTATATAATTATTATAGATTTATATAGATTAGTACTTATAGTTTTCTGTTACCTGTACATAGAACATACTATCTAACTATTTCATTGTAATTAAAATTATTATTATTATGTATTCATATCTAGTGTAACATGTAGCATATAATTGATAACTTCATCTGATGTGCTATATTTGAATTCAATAAAAAAATTATTGCATACAAAAAAAGTAGAAAAAGGATTCTGAGGCTCTGTGCTGAAACGGTGTCACTGTCGGCCTAGTAATAAATTTTATTATTAATTATAATATAATATTTAATATTATCTACTACAGCTATCATTTCTACATGCGAAAGAATAAACCTAGTGTATATAATATTTAAAATCAATTAATCAACTGTTAAATAAAATATTTAAATAAACTATAGATCAGAATCTAAAGTTATTTAACTTTTGATATTGAAAACTGTATAGATTTTGGTTCTTAATATATAATACATTTGTATTACTTTTTTATTATTATTTCGCAATGGGTACAATTCAATGAATTACCACAAACAATTTCACTACAATATATATATTTTAAAACATTTATGCGAATGTCGTATTTTTACTTCAAGTAAAATGTTTGAGACCTTTGTTTTAAATTTTTAAGTTTTCTGACCGTACATACAATTTTTTATTGACATTTATAACTTCAATAAATTACGTATAAAATATACCTATGTCAAAATATTTTTAACACAAAGCCAACAAGGCGCGATCGCCAATAAGAGAATTTGCCGTAAAAAAAAACAGTAAAGTTGTGTCGGCGTTCGGAACGTGGTTATTGTCCGTAGTACGGTTGACGCAAGAGAGGCCGATCGCCGACGGCCGGCACTCGTCCGGCCCGACTTGTCTTTCCGTCCCGACTAGCCTTTGCGGCGTGTAGGGAGAGTCGACGATGTCGCGTCGTCGTCACCCGTGGTGGTGGTTGATAAAGTCGTAGACCGGTCGCTGCGGTGCCTGTACTTTGTACTGGCAGCCGTTGCGTACCGTGTCATACTCCCCCCCTAAACCGCCACACGGGGCGTACTTGCACCGAGCGTCGCGTCGTGGTGTGGGTTGGCTTGGTCTACCTCTCGCCTGTGGCTTGAGGTAGCCTTGCCTTCCTAGCCCCCCTCCCCTTACTCCCGTCGGGGCGACGTCACCGGGGTGTAGAACTGATTGTCGTACACCGTATCCGGTAACTCCTCCAACGGTAGGCCTGCAGCGGCCAGCCAGGCATCCTCAGCGGTGTCGCGCGAGTCTGTGGTTTGGTCTGGTTGCTCCTGGCTGGTTGAGGGTGCCGGCTCCTCGAGTTTCGCACTCTTGGGCGCTAGTTCGTTCACCTCCATCGTTTCCACCGGTGTCGGTTCCGACGGGTCACTGCAGGCGGCCTCCGGGTCCGAAGTGGGCGCAGGTTGCTTGGCTAGCCTGTGTTGTTGGCTTGCCGATAGCTTCCTGGCCCTCCTCTTCTCCTTCAGCTGTTGTAACTTCTTACAGTTCCTCGCCTGCTGTGCTTCCGTCTTCACTGCCACCGGTGGGGGAGGAGTCGCTCCGGACACCTTGGGCGCCGGTGCCAGCGCCCTTGGTGTCGTGAAGCTCGGTCGACTCGCCGTACCGGCGGCCGCCTGGTTTTGCGGCCGTCTTGCCGGCGAGTGTCGGGGGCTCGGCCTTTGTGACCGGGCCGGTGATGGAGTCGGTTGTGGTCGGCGAGTGGTCGGCTGTGGAGGTTGTTGCAGTGTCCTTTGGATGCTCGCAGTCTTGTCCTCCCAACCTCGGCGATAGATCGCCGCCCGCACCGGGTCTTGTAGCAGCTGTGCGGTGGACATCCTCGCCACCTGCGCTGCCGTCTGCGGTGCGTCGCCCTCGTTGACCAGCCCCAACCGACAGATCAGGTCAGCTAACGGCTGCCATGGCCCCTCGGATTGTCGGCCACTCATGATACTCTGCGGAACCTGTAAAACGGCGGCTAGGGTACAACACACATGTATATATATAATAAATTTTAGCGTGTATTGTGTTATTTGGCAATCTCGTTATGCGGTGCGCGTTTTAGGCAGGACACATGTATTTTCCGCGGTGGCTGTTGGTCGGTGAGGAAAACACCTTTCCCGACCTGCCTCTCCAGCCTTACCGGTCCCCACCACTTTGGTGCGAATCCGGCGTGGAAATCTTTGTGTGCCTTTGATAGGTGGTGTGCTTTGTAGTTTACTACATCGCCCTTGCCGAACTTCACCGGTGTCGCGGTGTTCGCACTCGGTTGTACCCCTACCTTCTTGCCCAAAACATGTTGCTCACGCACTACCCTTTCTTCCTGCGATTTCCCGATACTGACCGGTGTTGAATTTGACAGCGCCCAATCTCCGGGTCTTTTATATTCCCTACCGAGAACGAGGACCACGGGTGAGTAGCATTTCTGTTCGTTACACCTGTTCCGTATCGAAAATAGAATTGCGGGTAGTTTTATGTCCCAAGATTTGTGGTTGCCATCAACCAGCTGGGCGCGCAACCCTTTTTTCAAATCTTGATTTCGGCGTTCGACCGGGTTGGCCCTCGGATGGTAAATCGGAGTTGTCCAACCCTGTGTTCCCCAACGTTCTAACGCGTTTAAAATTTCGTTCGATACGAATTGGGTGCCGTTATCACTGAGACACAAGCGCGGGTAACCGAAACGTGAGAAGAACTCGCGTTCTAGTGTTTCGATTATTGTTTTAGAGGTTGCTGTTCCTAGGGGGTAAGCCTCGGTCCATCTACTAAAACAGTCGGTTGCTACCAGTATGTATGATTTTCCCTTACCGGAACGTGGGTATGGTCCCATCAGATCAATACTGATAACTTCCGACGGTTGTCGGGGAGTTCTAGGTTGTATCGGATCGTTTGGACGCGAGTTAAGTGGTTTCGTGCACGCGCAAACGTGGCACGCACCGACATATGACCTGACGTCGTTCTTTTGACCTTTCCAATAGTACCGTTGTCGAACTGCCCGGTACGTCTCTTTCCAACCCGGGTAGTTGGACAAGACGTGATCGTGACACCTCCAAATTACGTGCTGTATTTTGGTTTTCGGTATCACGACGGGTGTGTGGGGCCCTACGGTTACGCGTAATAGGCCGTCGGAGAAAATATAGTTACAGGACCCTGCTTTTGCGTTCTTAGCGTTCCGAGTTGGGTTGTCCCCCTGTTGACTGGCGATTACGTCGCGAATTGCAGCGTCCTGAGACTGTCACTTTTCGAGCGTTGTCGCGGTGAGGGGCGTGTTGTCACTATCGTGGTTATTTCCCATAGAGAAGATACGGTCGGACTCGAGGTCAACGTCGGTTGTTGGCGTTGTTGGTGCCCCTACCAATTTTTCCTCGAGTCGGTCTTCGTCTATGGCTGGGCCCGGTACCGGGTCGCGGGATAACAAATCGGGAGCTTCGTTCTGTATTCCCGGGACGTGTGCCGTACTGAAATCTAAATTAGCTAGTTGTAATGACCAACGTGTTAATTTTGAATTTCTGTCTTTGGCCCTGTGTAACCATGTTAGTGCCGAATTGTTGGTTAGAAGCTCGAAACGTCGGGTCTCTAGATATGGACGGAATTTGTCTGTTGCCCAGATTATTCCTAGGCACTCGCGTTCAACCGCGGCGTAACTTTTTTGCGTTTCGCTAAACTTTTTGCTTGCGTAGGACACTATGCGCCTTTCCTCCGATCTGTCACCCCGTTGGAAAAGTACCGCACCCGCTCCTATTTCGCTTGCATCGGTTTGCAGACAAAACGGTTTGCTATAATCGGGTGGTGACAATTTCGGTGATGGGACTAGCGCGTTTTTTATTGATTCGAACGCGCGTTGCCCTACATCTGTCCACTTCCACCGTACCCCCTTTTTTAATAAATTAGTGAGTGGTGCTATGGTATCCGCGTAATTATCTACGAATTGGATGTACCAGTTGCACACGCCCAAAAATTTACGTACGTCCCTAACCTTTTTTGGCACCGGAAAATTGTCAATGCATATCAACTTTTCCGGTTGTTTTACTATGCCCTCCGAATCTACAATGTGCCATAAAAATGAAATTTCGCGAAAACCGATTTTACACTTTTTTGTATTGCACGTTAGTCCGAATCTCTTGAGACGCTCGAGAACTTTGTCTAAGTGAGCCTGGTGTTCGTACTCGTCCCTTGAAAATACTACAATATCGTCTGGATAAACTTGTACGAAATCGTCCTGGTAACCCCTCATGACCTCGTTCATGAGTCTCACGAAAGTCATAGGACTATTTTTTAAACCGAAGGGGAGGACTCGGAACTGAAATAGACCACTACGTGTTCGGAAAACCGTGTATTTTCGTGCATTTTCGTGTAGTGGCACTTGCCAGTAACCCGACCTCAGGTCGAAAATGCTGAAAATTTTCGCACCCCGCATCTGCCTAATCATTTTATTAAGATCTGGCATGGGGTACGCGTCGGATTCCGTCACGTCGTGAAGCCGCCTGTAGTCGACACAGAGACGAAATGTTCCGTCTTTTTTCTTTGCCAATACTACTGGTGCAGCCCACGGTGAGGTGCTTAGTTCTACGAGGCCCTGAGTTTCCATATCGCGCACCATATCGTCGATTGCAGTTTGTTTTTGCTGTGGATAAGGGTATGGTTTTAGCGCGATAGGTGATGGGTTTTTGAGCAAAATTTCGTGTTCAATTAATTTGGTACGTCCTACTTTTTCACTGAATACTTCCGCATATTTATATAATATTTTGGTGAGTTTCGCGCGAGTTTCGGTGTCGTTTCCAAATTCTAATTGTGACAAGTCGGGGCTAGTGGCGGGTGGTTGAACCTTCCCTTTCCAGCATGCCGACGTACGAATTTGCCTACCCATATGTATTGTACACGCGGCGTAATCCCAAGAGACTTCATTGTTGACAAGGAAGTCGTGTCCTAGTAACGCGTCGCAATACAAATTGTCTAGAAGAGTTGCTTCGAATTGTATCTCGAGTGCTCCTATTCTAGCTTCGAATGAGGTGGTGCCACTGGTTGTCGCAGTGTGACCGTCCGCCATCCGGACTTTGTTTGATGGTCCGTGGGGGGGTGATTTGCCGTATTTGCGGGCTATTATCGGGTTTACGTACGATTTTTACGCCTGCGAGTCTAATAGGGCTGTTACGGAGCCTGACGGGAATTCGAGTTCGACCGCCGGGGTCGGAATTCTGTCCGGGCGTGTTCATGTACCGTTATTAGTCGTATTACCATTGATCGAGCGGAGCAATTGGTTCTGAACCGCGACAGGAGCTGTTTGATCGTTGGCGTTAACCGCCATGATCACACTGACCCTATCGATTGCCTCTGTACCCGCCTGTGGTTTTACGTGCGTAGACTGACCTAATGCGGGGGTATACGCGGTGTGTGTGTTCGCGTCCCCGTCACCTGGTAGGTGAACACCCGTGTCTCTGTTGCCTTTGTCCCTACACCTGCGGCTACCCCATAAGCCGGTTGCTGTTGCACACACATGTCACCGGTGAGGTGAGTGTGTTCGCCGTTCCTTTTAATTGCGGTTCGACCGCCCTGCACCAACCCGAGTGGTGTATACGAGCTTGCACCAAAATCGCCTCAGTATTATCTATATATCGTACGGAGTCCTCGGCCCTTGTTCCAGTGAACTCGGGTAACGAGGCTCTTGCTGTACGCAAGTCCTCGTACGGTATTAACACCGAACGTTCATGTGTGCGTGCTTCGTACGGCGTGTAGTGCGTCGCGTGCGTTGTGTGACCCGTATAGCCGTTCTGGGTTTCCCGCGCGAAGAACGGACGGTTATTCGGGGCGGCGACGTGGCTAACACTATGGTGAGCGCCGCCTTCGTCGTACTCATGCGCCCTGCCCGCCTGGTAATTATCGTGTATACGAGTTGTTACGCGATTCGGTGACGGGTGCATGTTGCTCCGCGGGACTGTGATGTTGTGTGGCTGATGTGCTGCTGCTAGACGTGTCTCCGTAAAGAAACTTGTCATGTTTGCCTCAAGCGCCCGTAAACGTGCCTCAAACGACTTTGATTCGTTCGTTTGCGGCAACGTTTGTGTCAACAACTTCAACTGTTCCGCCGCGGTTTTAAATATGTCGCTCTCTACCGGCCCCGCAGACTGTCCCTGTTGCATGGTCGACTGATGCCCACCGTGCTCCGACAAGCTGCCCGCCGGTTTTTGACTTGCTGTTGGGCTTTTCGAAATCCCCCCGGGCGGCTGTCCGAATATTTGGCTGGCGCTCGTGTCTGCCAGCGTCGGAGAAACGTCCGGTTGCCCTTCCGTACCGCCCGCCAATATATTTATTGCAGGTTGCACGGGATAGAACCTGACGTTCCCGGGATCTTGTCCTCTTTCCCGAAAATATTCCTCGAGCCTAAATTAATTGGTGTCATATTTTCTCTTCGGAACCACGTGGACGACACATGATAGAGAGATGTGAATATGTGATGACACTGATTACGCGAGGAGGCTCCGACATTTTCTATTATTCGTTATAGGTATTAAATGCCTGCAATATGGCAGACACATAATTATAATTATTTTCAAGTTTTTAGTGAGTTTCAATTTCTGGTTTTGGTTAAATTGAACGTTATACCTTGTTATTTTTATTGTATTTTGTTAATATGGTGTAATCAATTATCAAATAACCAAGTGATTAGTTTAATTTATCAATAACGGAACTGTTTGCATTCGAAGCCCAATAAAACGAGTTACCTTTCGTTTCGTCAAGGTATGTTTACTTTATTAATTTTAATTAGTTATAGTGGTTGTGAATTGAATATTAAACGTAGCCTGCACGTGTGATTTATTTTATTTTTTTTTCATTGAAATTGTTTTGTTGGAATAAAATATATTTTGACCAATGAATTTCCAACTCCAACTGATGTGAATATGTGATTATAGGCAACTTTACTAAGCCTATACATTTCAATGCAATAATTGAAATAGCACAATGTATGGTATGTATTATTAACACTGTTGTACTCTTTTCGGCGAGTACTTTTTTGGTATACCTACATTGCGAGTTACAATTTTTGACACATTTGTCTTGGACTTTTTAATACTTGTTTACTAATTAACATAATTCACCTACATTTTCAGGTCCTATAACCCCGAGGAGGCAAATTTAAAAAAGTGTACTTATTTATTGGTGCATACGTTATGCTGGCTAACATATCTGCCTGCTTCAACCAGCAACTCATTCACAACCAACTAGTCAACGTATAATAAGAACAGGTACTATAACATTTTGTAATTTTTATAGGTAGTTTTTTTTTTTTTTTAATGATCCATGATGAAGGTAGGATGTAAAAAAAAAACTAAAACGATTTTTTTTTTTTTTTATTATTCAAAAACAATCATCTCCTCCACCTCCATTGGAGTATTGCCTTCTTGATTCTATAACAGAATTAGATAATATTTTGTATTTACTATAGTTTTATGAATATGAATAGTGTATTTGTGATAGGCATATAGTCAAATAAGGCATTTTATTAAATTACATTTTTATTTAGGTAATTTCACTATCATCACTAATGGTTTTTTTTTATATAATATATAAATTAATAGAAAATATCGTTACATTTTTAAATTTCTTAAAATCATTTAACTAAATATCTAGACTGGTAGTGAAATTGAATAAAAAATGAACTTATTTGATTATTTGTCATTTAGTAAAATGCTTAGTTTGACTATGACATAATATATTTAATAAACTTATTCTTCAGTGTATCGAATATTCTTTAGTGGTACACTATTGCGGTGTTTGTGGACGATAGTATACTAATAATATATGAAATATTGCCCTATTTTTTTTTTTTTTTTATGAACATCAGTAATATTCAGAATTTTTTTTTGAGAGAGAGTGGTTGTTTAGTTAAATTACAAAAAAAATCCTTAATAAATACACATTTAATGTTTGGTTGCAAATATTTTAGATTCTGAATGTAGTAAATAAATATATTTTGATATATTTTTTTTTTTTTTTATTGAACTTAAGCCCGGCGACTAAGGCCATTAGCTATTGTAGGGGTTATGAACTGTGGTAGGGGTAAGGGTTGGTTGGATAGGTTGTGTTTTTACGGTTGGTACGATCGGTTTAGGAACACGTGTATATGTGGCAAGGTTTTTGCGCACTACGTACCTAGGTGGTCACCCATCCGAGTAGTAGTGGTAGCGGCCGTTGCTTACTCTTAACCACATGAGTGATTAATTTCAGCCACTGCACCGCGCCGAGCTACTATTTTGATATTGTGTGGTTATGAAAACCAAAAATGAGTCATTTTAGTTATTTCAATGATGAGCGTCCATAGGTAACATTTTGGGGGGGGGGGGGGGGGTAAAAATAAAAAAAAATCTCAAATGTAAGTTAATAAAGATAATAATAATATTATGATAATATTTATTGAGCTACAAGTCCATAATATTTTTTGTCCAGGGGGGGCAAGTGCCCTATCTTTCCCCCCAATAGGTGCCCATGATTTCAATTGAATTGCAATATCAATAATTGCACTATCATATACCTATTATTTAATTAACTATAGAGTAATTTAATATTTCACTGATAAATAAATTAAATGAAGACATTTTTTGATTATAATTAACAGAAACTTAGTATAAATACTATTATATTTAAATATTCGATATGTGCATAGTGATATTTAAGTATTAAAAAAAAAACTTTCTAATCTTTTTTTTCTTAGGTTTTCTAAAATTTAAAAAAATGTATTATTAAAATAATCATATTCAAATTGCACCTAGTCAGGAAACTGTTTTATTGAATTCAATAATTACCTGTTTTTCCGAACGCCACCAGCATCGGCCCCTGTGGCCAATGTTGCATATATTACATTCTAATTTAAACAACAAACTACATGTTTATTATTGCTTAATCAATTAAAATTTAATATCCAATACAGGTATACTAACTTTTTTTTTATGGTATGTGGCCAGCAATCTGCATTGGCCTAAATGCTTTTTCGAACATACTTTACATTCTTTTAAAAAAAAAATTAAATAAATTAGGTATGCGAAATTAATCTTATAGCATACTCAATAGGTAACAATATACATACTCGGTTTTGTATTTTTTTTTTCTTAGTTTTTTTTTTGTTGTTGATTGTTATCTAAAAAAAATAAAAATTAATCAGTTTGAAGTTAAATAATTTAATTTTTCATGCTTACTTTTTTTGAACTCATTTTTTATAGGGGCAGGTTGTTCCCCATAATAATAATGATGGTTGATTGTTGTCATTTATATAATACATAAATAACTATATTAAATAATATATTATTTCAGAGTTGATATTGTTAATAAATTATAAATCATTTAAGGTCCACAAATTTTGAATGATAGTATTTTGTTTAGCTTATGAATAGAGTTAAGATCATAAAATTAAAATATTTAGGATTTATTGACAGGGTAAAGCAGGGATTCCCAACCGCCGTGCCGCGGCACATAAGTGTGCCGCGAAATTATTTGGGTGTGCCGTGTAATTTGTGTCTTACATTGTAATTGTGTAATAGAAATCTCCTAAAAATAAAAATTGATAAAATGTCCACATGGAAAGACACAGCTATTATTATAGATTAGAATATTTGATAATACTCGATACGCCCGATACGGGTATTATAAGCAGTCATTTAGCAGTTCAGTCATTCAGTATAGTGATAATCGTGCGCATGTTATTACGTAACGGTAGTTAAAAAATGGATAGATTTATAAAAAAGATTAAATTAACGAACGATGTTGATGCTAATAGAAATTACAACAATTTAAATTTAGAAATTAATATTAAACAATCCACTTCAGTAAGTGATACAAGTTTAAATTTAAAAGTCAAACGTAAATATACTGATAGTTATTTATGTTTTGGATTTACGTGGAATGGCGATACTGACTGTCCTTTACTTGTTTGTATCGTTTGTGGTGAAAAGTTAAGCAATGAAGCAATGGTACCCAGTAAATTGAAAAGGCATTTAACAACAAAACATCCGGGTGAGTCATTAAAAACACGACTATATTTTGAACGCCTCCTAAATTCAAATAAAAGAGCTGCATATAGTATGATAAAAAGAGTGACTATATCTGATAAAGCTCTTGAAGCATCATTTAAAGTCGCAGAACTGATTGCTAAAAATATGAGCTCTCATGTTATTGGCGAAAAATTAATAGGACCTGCCTGTTTAGTTATGGTTGAAACAATGTTAGGTAAAGAATCTAAAGATGTTATATCCAAAGTGCCACTTTCCAATAATACTATTAGCCGCCGAATAAATGAAATGGCTGATGATATTAATGACATTGTTTTAGAAAAAATTAAAAATCAAAAATTATTTTCATTACAAATAGACGAGAGTACTGACAGAACTTCTAAAACTCAATTACTAGGTTTTGGCAGATTTGTTGATAATTCTAATATTGTTGAGCAGTTTTTATTTTGTAAAGAATTAAAGTCAACAACAACAGGGAAGGACATATTAGACGTAGTAAATAATTTTTTTGAAAAATCTGGATTATCATGGAATTATTGTTGTGGTGTGTGCACTGATGGAGCTCCGTCTATGACCGGAAAATATAAAGGTTTTGTTACTCTCGCTAAAATTAAAAATACAGCTATGATTATAACACACTGTTTTATTCATCGAGAAGCTCTGGTTGCAAAAACATTAGGAAAAAAAAATGCTAAAAGTCTTAAATGATGTTATTAAAATTGTAAATTACATTAAATCTCGGCCATTGAAAACGAGGATTTTTGAAACTATTTGTAAGGAAATGGGTTAGGTTAGGTTAGGTTGGGTTCGTATCATATACATTTATTGCTACACACAGAAGTAAGGTGGCTATCACGAGGTCAAGTGTTTAATCGAGTTATTGAATTGAAAGAAGAATTAGAATTATTTTTTGAAAAAGAAAATCTCCCAGTATACAAAAATTTTTTTCGAAATGAAAACTGGTGTTATATTTTGGCATACTTGGCTGATATATTTAAAAAACTAAATGATCTGAATGCGTCAATGCAAGGACGTCAGGAAACAATAATTTCTTCGACGAAGGCATAGATAATCAATTAATTAGGTATATACATAAGATAATAAATATATTTTTAATCTAATTATAATATTTTTAATCATCTTGATGAGATAATACATACATTTAAACAAAACTCCCTAAATAATGCTTATTTAATTTATTTTTATTATAAAATTGATTTAATTTCATGAAAATTACACCAATAATTTTTAAATTATTCATAATAAAAATTAATAATAAATTACATGTGCATTGAGGCATTGATATTTTATATTTTGTAGTTTCATTATTTCATTACTGTACCATTGTATTTCAGTACATAAAAAAATGGCTCTATAGAAAGAAACATTGATGTGTATTTATTAAAATAAACACATAATAACTTAATGATTGTATGATATGTGAATAATGGTAATGGTCTAGTTGACGCCCGCCACTTACCTACATCTCTCGTATTTTTGATGTTATAAAATGTATAATATACTGATCTACTGCAGAGTGCAGATAAAAAAGGTACGAAATCATATGCATTAGGTATTTGTGTGAAATTCTCTAACTAGATATTTTAAGAATTATGTTTGGTTAAATCCATGGCTAAATATATTTAGTCATGGGTAAATCCATGTAGTAAAATGAATTATATAAGATAGGTATAACAGCGGGTGCCATATATCACATTATGAAGTACCTACCTCAGTTATTCAGTTGTCATCTGAGTAAAAAAAAAATGAATTTCCGACAAATTTATAGTGACGTGCATGATGTTTCATCGGCAATAATTTTTTTGCAAAACTAAAATATTAACCATAAAACTAGGAATTGTGACAGTGAACACGAAATGGTTTTGGATACACAAAAGGGTCGGAGGCGATGTCATTTAAGATCATGTCGAGCAGAAAAAGATCTCTAGACCAATAATTGGATACAAAGTGCCAAGTTAAAGTTGCCAACTATTGTTCACTTCATTTATGGTTGGGCTCATGAGCTGACATCAGTGGACTTTTGTAAACGTGAATTTGGAATGAGCAAATCTACTGTAGTAGATTGGAATAACTTTATAAGGGAAGTTTGTGTATGAAAAATTTCTCAAGGTGATTCCAAAATAGGAGGTGTTGGTTGTATTGTCGAGATCAACGAAAGTTTATTTGTTAGACGCAAAAATAATGCTGGTCGAATACTGCCACAGCAATGTGTATTTGGTGGCATATGTCGTGAGACCAATGAGTGTTTCGTCGTATGTGTACCCGATCAGTCGGAAAATACTTTATTGCCAATAATTTGTGAACGTATACGAGTTGGATGAACCATTACATCTGATTCCTGGCGAGCCTATAATAATATACAACAAACCGGCCATTATACACATTCAACAGTAAACCACAAATATAACTTTGTGGATCCTATAAGTTGAGTTCATACACAGAATGTTGAGAGGATGTGGGGAAGTGCTAAATGGGACAACAATAGAAACGTAGAGGGACTAAGAGAAACTTCCTAGATTCTTATTTGTCAGAATTTATGTGGCGAAGTAAATTAAACAGTCGCGATCCATTTAAAGAAATGTTGAAGGATATAGCAGAGTTTTGGCCACCTGCATAATTTATAATTTTTTTTTTTATTATTATATTCATAATTTATCATTATTATTTTTTATATTTTATTATAATATTAAATATTTATTCATGTATGAATTGTTCTGGACATAGCAGAATTTTGGCCACCTGCATGATTTTTATTATTATTTTTTATTTTTATTTATTAATATAATATTGCCATACTTTTTATATATTTTTATTTTGACCGCTTGAATTGTTCTATATAATCATAAATATATAATGTATTATTAATCGTACATTTTTGTATAAATTATTGATTATCGAAAATACAAAATGTATGTATTATAATGTGGCGGGCGTCAACTAAACTTGAGTGGCGGGGGAATTGCCTTCCTGGCGGGGGTCAACTAGACCAGTACCCAAATACATCTTATTGGATAATATTTTGAGATTAAAACTAGTAAAATGAATGAACTGAGTATAAAATAGCCAAGAATCAGTTTTTTACACATTTTAGAATTTAGGTTATGAATAAATAAAATATAGTGAAATTCCTTATAGCTTACATATTATAATAATAAATAATAATAATAATGTTTTTTATTGTTCAAGTTTAAGTAAAAGTTTTACATTTATCTACAATTTAACACAAATCACTATTATTAAAGAAATGTATATTGCATTATTATTTTTATCAAAAGTAAATTAAAATTATAAAAATAAGTTGATATGATTTTTGGGTTTGTATTCCTTTACTAATAAAGATATTAAATTAATATAATTACTATAAAATTAAAATATTTGTTTAAATTTTGTAGGTAGGTATGGTCTGCGGACTATAGGTTTGCGGGAAGTGGGAACCTCTGATTTAAATATAATATGGTATATGTATATGACGGGTTTCAAACATATTTAGTTACAGAAATTATTAAAAGCATATTTTGTATTTTCCAATTTTATTTAGGAATTTAAATTATAATCTTATATATAAAAATGAATCGCAAAATTTGGTAAGCGCATAACTCAACAACGCCTGGACCGATTTCGCTCATTCTTTTTTTGTTTGGGCCGTAATTGCCAGGAGAAGGTTCTTACGGACGAAAAATTTGAGAAAGTTATCGGGTTAGAGAAAAATGACTAGGTGGTGATGAAATTACAGAAGTGCCATCTATCCAGCAAATAGTCAACTAAATTATTTTTGGTAGTCAATGGCAACCATTTAAATAAAATAAATCATTTATTTAAAATGTTTTTAAAAATTGCATGCAAATAGACATACAAACTTAAATCGTTGTCATAGTAAAAAAAGAAATTAAAAATCTATATATATAAAAATGGAGACAAAAATGTATAAAAATTCTTCAATTGAGAACAGCTGAATCGATTTCGCAAATTATTTTTTAGGTGTATTTGTTATTGTCTGGAGAAGGTTTTTACGAAAGAAAATTTTTAAAAAGTCAACCGAATAAGTAGAAAAATATTGTGAATTGAACCTGCATAGCTAGAATGTTTGAACTCTATAAGTGACATTATAGGACATTTTAAGACAACACCAATTTTTTTGTCTTTTTCTTGTTGTTTACATTTTTGTTACACGCTTTTTTAATAAATGTTAGCAGGAATTTTTTCTCCAAACTGTAGGGGAGCAACTTCGTCTCTAACCCAATTACTGGCACAGTCATGTAATAACTTCTGGCCTACTTCGGTCCTTTTTTGTGCATTTAATGGCCGTTTTGACACATGGTTACATTTTAGATCAACTCCAGTCAAACAAATATTTGTGACCAATGGCATAGCTTCATCTGGTTTTTTATAAACCCATCCTGTAGCAATCGCACCACAATCTTTGCATTTTCCAGAAAATGTAATATAATTTTTCGATCTCGAAGTATCATTTGCTATTCGACAACGCTTATACATAATATTACAAGGAGCTTTACAACATTTTATGAACCAATCGTTGATGACATTAGTCCATACACCTTGTTTTAAGGTAAAGTACGATTTTTTCTTTCTTCCATATTTTACTTGTATTGGGCTCATTTTAATATAATCTCTATATGGTA
Source organism: Aphis gossypii (assembly GCF_020184175.1). NCBI lineage: Eukaryota > Metazoa > Arthropoda > Insecta > Hemiptera > Aphididae > Aphis > Aphis gossypii. Next base: position 211,285 of record NW_026083026.1, read on the forward strand.
TATCGAATTTGTAAACATGAGTACCCTCTGATGCATCAGTATCATCATCTGTATTACTGTTTGAATTTTGATCGATTTCCGATTCTACTGGAGTAAAATTGTCAATAGAAGGCTTAGATATAAGCAATCTTAAATTGTTTTTCCAGGAATGACGGTTTTGAGATACATTGTTGTATAAAGTATGAGGAGAAACTTTCTTATCCAGACTTTCACTTAATTGGAGCCACAATTTATTAGAATAAGGAATTAAATTTCCAACCGAATCAAACAAGTGCTCTGCTACAGATTTTAATTCATTATATACCTTATCATGGGGAACGGTTGGTTTTCTCCCACAAGTGACTTTAAAAACATTGGAAAAAAATTTATTTTTTTATTTGTTGCAACCAACACTACTACGTAAAATAAGTCCATATATAATTAAAATATATATATAATTATAATTAAAATAAATTATTTATTATTTTTTCTCAATTATTAGTTTAACATTAATTTCTCTAAATAATATTTATCAATATTATTTATTATAAAATTTTCCGTAATTTTATTTTATTCCCCCAATTATTTCTATTATTATTATTTTTTTTTTTTACTTAGGATTTTTTTCTTATCCTCTCTAAAATTCACAATATACGTCAAGTAATTTTTTACACGAAAGGACTTCCTCGCCTATAAAATTCACAATTATTTCTCAACTATAACACGACTTATTTCTGCCTTATAAAATCTCCGATTATTAAAATCGCTAAATACAGCTCTTCTCGGCCCAATAAAATTCAAAATGATTGTAAAACAATCAACGCTTATTTTTACAGTAAAATAATGGACCTAGTTTTATCGGTTAAGATGAACGATTATATTTTATTCAGTTGAATAAAATGTGTTAACGTATTTCACTGATGTAATGATGTAAAATATTGGTTTTGTGATAGAAAATGTTTGTCCTGAATATTTTAGATTCTGAACGAAGTGATGAATGTATTGATTTTACAATGATGTGTTTTTATTTATTTTTTTTTGTGTCTGTGTCCAGCATAACTAGTCGAAATAATGCTCCAATTTCAAACTATGGGGGTGGTTTCCGATGTAAAAGTGAATATCATTGGTGCATTATACAGGTAAAAAGTAAACACTTTCCAACAGTTTTTTAACGTTTTACTAAATAAAATAATTCAACAGAAATATAGTTCTTGAATAGTTAGATGATGTTTACAGCAACTAACAGCTTTTTTGTTTTGTACTAATATACCTACATTGTTTCATCCTCATTGTAACATAATATTTTAAGAATTTGGAAGTTTCCAAAACTTTAATAAAGGCGCCTTTATTGTTAAATAAACCAGCAGTAGTTTGTAAACTTGCAAGAAGGATGTAGGTTGATCATTTGGACCAATAGGTTGGCATATTGTACCGTAAGATTGCTACAATTGAAGTATAAACATTAATAATATGAATTTATATTAACTATTCAAAAGTTATTTTACCTCCAAAGAATTTTGGTTCATCTTGTTTTATTGACATATTTAAAACCACACGTTTGCAATAAATAATTTGTTGAATCCATAGCGACACATAACCCATATAACATTGATTTCCCAATCATTGAGCCAAAAAATGGTTTTCTCTAAAACATAATTAACAAGATACCTATAGTGAGATATAACAATGTGATGTTAGGAAGCAACAAGTAAAATTATTGTTTATTAATATAGTTGAACAAACTTATCTTTATTACTGCTTCAGATGCCCTCGCTGGATATATGCGGTATTTGCGATTCATAACATCAGATAATGAAATAAAAATATTTGAGAATTTTTCAGTTTCTTCACTGTTTGAATTCTTCAACGCATTGATGTTTTCTGTAAAATCTATAAAAAGTAATACATTTATTTTAAATAACATTATGTGTAGTAAGTTGATCTTAAGGTTATTATATAAAATATTATTTATTTCTTAACTTCTTCAACAGTTTCATGGGGAAAATGGTAAGCACTGCGTATCCCAGCAATAAAATGTTAACACGCAACATATCAAACACCAACCTCAGTATCACAGTCATTCACAGATATGATAAAATATCTAATTAACATAATTATTTGTTTTGTTACATTTACATAATATTAACAACTGTTAAAATAATTCATTAATAATTATTCACTTTACATAAACTGAAGCTATTTCAGTTAGAACACATAGGTACATAATTTAGGTAATAAAAATAGAGATTAATTATTAATCTTATTTTCAGTGTCTTCCACAGTTAATAATTCATGAATTATTAATAAGAAAAAGTTTTAAGTTATTTGATATGCTTTATAAATATTTGACTTAACAACATTGCACATTCTTCCAGCCATAACTGCCATGTAATTTTCAGACATATTTAATTTTCCTAAACAGAATAACTGTATAGTTATTAAAATATTCATCAAAATATGTGTAACTGTTTAATAAAAAAGACAAAGTTATGGTTAAGTTAAGTATTGCAATTTGCAAGATGTGTCATCAAAATAGCTATCATCAACCAATGACTATCACAATAAGATCCATGGTTTTTACTGCATTCAATATATTTGGAAGATTTTTGTAAGCAGCAGCATTCAGTATTTTCAAATCTGTAATTATAGAAAATTAGAATATTTTAAACATTGTCAATCTGCAGAATTCTGTTCAAGTAATGGTAACCAAAAGCACTGGTATTTAATTTGGATAGTGGCAACAGAAAAACTAAGTGATCAGTGATAGTTTTAAAATAATACATCATGATCTTTATTAATCAATATAAAATAATAATAATATTAATTTATTTATTTCCCAACTATAGTTTAACAATTTATAAGATAAACAAAATTAAATTGCAGTTGTTAGACACTTCTAAGCCATTGGCTGTGTTCATAAAAATATTAAAAGTCTAAACAATATAATAACAACAATAATTAATATATATAATAATGTTGGTTAATACATATTAAAGAATATAAGTAAAAAGATAATGAGCAACAGAGCATGAAAAATAGTTTTTGATTTAAAATAATAGAATAACAATATATTTAATGTTTAATGTAGTTGGATAAACTTATGCTAAGCTAATTATATTAATAATAATAGTTTTTTTAAGATGATGAAAATTATAAAAGCTATGAGGGTTAATTTTAAATTTAATAACACCTAATGGAAATTGGAAGTGTGTTATTTGTAACATGTAAAGTATTATATTATTTACATTGTAAAAATAAGGAAATTATTTACTTTATAAGTATAATGATATACCTATATTAAGCTGTTAATGTACAAAATACAAATAAATAATTATGTTGAAATTGTTTTACAAAAACGTGGTATTTGAGTCTATAATTACGTAAATGTATTACTTCCTAGTCGAAAAACTTATTAATTAGGAGTGCACATGCTATTAAGAAATATTTAATATCTAATAAACAATAATTCATCTAAGAACATATTATTAAGGTAAAAATTAAAAAATATAAGTTTTACTTACGTTAAGATGAACCAAATACCAACTTCCTTATAAAAGCGACAAATGTAAAATGATCGTTAAAGTTACTATAGACGGTTATTTGCTATTTGAAATTTTAACGGACGAATAAATAATGTATCCGGTGCTGGGGACCAGGCTGAGGAATTCTAATACTTGTTGCGTGCCAGTATCAGATTTGAATCCAAATGGTTAATTTGAATGAAAGTTAAACTTAATAACGTAATATGTTTTATTGCATATAAACAAAATACATGTAACAAATAAAATAAGTGGCTGAGTGACGTGAAAGTGCTCAGTTGTTGATAGCTTTGGTACATCTGCCGTTGCTGGTCTTCGGGCTCCCTTATATATTGTGGTGCGTCTCTTGTTTACGTCGTGTTGTCGCCTTCTGGGTAAAACCAGGTGTCCTTGTTGTTGTTGTTGCAAATTCGGACACGAATTTGAGAATGTGCAATAACATCTCAAATGCATCATTAGTGTACTGTAATTATTGGTGCGCTTACTATCCCGACACGTGTCATGGTCATAGTAGCATCCGCATTACCTTTGACACGAGGCATGGTCATACTAACTTAGCCTTGTAATCTCGTAGATATCTTATAGATATCTCGTCGTAGTCCATAACATACTCAAAAATCGTAGTGGAACTGTTTACAATGTCGAATGGTTGGTAATAATTTGAATTTTGTATTTTGAGGTGTCGTATACGCCGATTACTCGGACGTATACCAAAATAAAGTTAAACACAAAATAAAGCATAAGAACTTTATTTAAACACGACGTCCGGTGGTGATCGAGTCACACGATCACCACCACTGACTCCCCTTTGCTGTCTTAGCCATCTCTCTTATATATTACACTTACAATCGAATTACTATCGATTGTTTTACATTTTTCTATTACTACGTTAAATTTACAGTTAATAGACACTATGATTATTATGTAATTGTTATTTTAACCCGATTAATAAATTATTAAACAAATGTATTTTTATTTCTTATTATTATATCTTGCTTACTATGCTAACTGTAATATAAAGTTTACTGACACTGAATTGCACAATTGTTATTTTAACCTATTTGTGTGAATAATTAAGTATTGCTTAACTTATTGAATTTTGCTGTTTTACTTATTATCTATAGTTTTTCTGAACTTATTTCTTACCTACTAACATCTCTTATAAAATAATCATACATATAATACAACAGTCCCCGAAATTACAAAAAATATGACCTCATATTTTACACCTGTGCCCCGTATATGGAAAAGTTTAAATTGAATAGCCGCATTTATGTCTGTTGGTCAGGCTGTTTAATTATTGATGACTACTGACTACTGACTATGGAATTATGTAGTTGTGTTGTCTGAAATATGTTGACGTAGAATATGCTTGTTCTTTGTTTATTGTTTTTGTATTTGCTGATGTGTTTTTGATGGTTTAGTAGCTGTTTTGCGATCTTTCAAATCGCCCGGAAATTATAACTGTGGCGATATAATACGAGTTTTATGGTATGTTGTGTTTGTTTTGTTGTTTTTCTTCTTCTTATTTTTGTTTTTCTTTATTATGTATATTTATTAGTTGGCACTGTACAACTGAGTATTGCCGTGGAGTGGCCGGCTGGTTTTGAGCGACCGCCGTACCATGTGGTTGTTTCTGCCCTGGAGGCGAACAGGAAGAGCAGTGAACATAGTTTTCGAGTAATATGTTTTTGGTAGGTGTACATTTTGATTTCGAGGAACATGCCGGCAATGGTTGTTGGTTGTGTTATTGTGGACAAAAATATTATACAAGTGTAAAAAAATAAGTCTTTTTGGTCAGAGGGGGAATTACAAGTTTTTCTTATATTATAGCTTTAAAATTTAAACAAGGCTGGATACTTTTACACACCTATAAGTTTTGTTTTTCTTTAGGTAAATATATGTTAATCACGATAAAATTTAATTTTAATTTAATTTCTGTTCATATCCCAAAATTTTTTTTTTTTTTAAATAGTAGTAATAATTAAAAAAAAATCAATACATAAATAACTATACTAATAATAAAATAATAATAATAAAAACATAATAAAAAAAAAAGAAGGTATATATTCATATATGACGTATATAATTACTAATCTTGCTGCGCTGTCTGAAACACACACTGTAGAATCTAGACGAAATCGCGTATGATCAACACACACACAAATGCTGGGTTGAAAAATCCGCTTCGTGTATATCGCATACACACAACTGGAGAAATCCAGCAATAATTTGCGTGTAATCCGCACACTCACACATAACTGGAGAAATCCAAAAATAAAATTCGCGTGTACTCAACACACACATACACATTTTTGTTATCTCGAAAAATCGTGTATAACACACACACACACACACACTGTGGTCTCTCGAAAAAATCGTGTATAATCAATACATACACAAATTCTGAGTTGAAAAATCCGCTTCGTGTATATCGCATACACACAACTGGAGAAATCCAGCAATAATTTGCGTGTAATCTGCACACACACACATAACTGGAGAAATCCAAAAATAAAATTCGCGTGTACTCAACACACACATACACATTCTCTGTTCTCTCAAAAAATCGTGTATAACACACACACACACACAAATACACACTTACTGTGGTACCTCGAAAAAATCGTGTATAATCAACACACACACAACTGAAAAAAATTCGCGTGTACTCAACGCACACAACTGTAGAAATCCAAAAAAAATTTCGCGTGTACATAATACTCAACACACACACTGATCTCTCGAAAAATCGTGTATAATCAAAACACACACACACACAAAAGAAAGCCGTAGATTAACGAGCCACGAGTTGGGCTCCACTTTGTCGTATACGCCGATTACTCGGACGTATACCAAAATAAAGTTAAACACAAAATAACGCAAAAGAACTTTATTTAAACACGACGTCCGGTGGTGATCGAGTCACACGATCACCACCACTGACTCCCCTTTGCTGTCTTAGCCATCTCACTTATATATTACACTTACAATCGAATTACTATCGATTGTTCTACATTTTTCTATTACTACGTTAAATTTACAGTTAATAGACACTATGATTATTATGTAATTGTTATTTTAACCCGATTAATAAATTATTAAACAAATGTATTTACATTTCTTATTATTATATCTTGCTTACTATGCTAACTGTAATATAAAGTTTACTGACACTGAATTGCACAATTGTTATTTTAACCTATTTGTGTGAATAATTAAGTATTGCTTAACTTATTGAATTTTACTGTTTTACTTATTATCTATAGTTTTTCTGAACTTATTTCTTACGTACTAACATCTCTTATAAAATATTCATACATATAATACAACAGAGGTTAGTGTTCGAACTCTGAATAATCTAAAATTCCTTATCACTGGGCCGAACTCTTATCACGGGGCCGAACTGTACCCATCCCCAGGGGATAACACCAGTGCTACGACTATATATTACTATGACATTATATTACTCCGAACAAAAATTTTTATTGTCAACCACAACACTGCTCCGATATCAATTACTTCGAATATAAACTATAATGATATTATATTATATTACTCCGACATTTTTGCATTTTACTGATAAAGATAACCGCATGTCTACATGATGATTGATAAGTAAAAACCATGATAAATTGATAAATAATATTAATAATATTATACCTCATTTATATTCAGCCTATTTTCGTGGCAGTGAGCAGGGAAGTGGGCAGCATGAGCGTGTAAACGCGTTACTCACGCAAACCATGCTCCTCGCATTGCCGCTGCTCGACGCTCCCGTCAAGAGCGGTAAATTGAGCAGCAGGTTAATCAGCGTATTTAACCTGCTCATATTAACAATGTTAACACTCACTTCGACACTGCCACTGAAGTACTTTGGAAATTAAATACGGCAGCGCGAGGAGCAGCGGCAATGGCTGATTGTAATTTGTAAATGAGGTAATATAGATAATATCTATGGGATGGGTTATATAATTTATAAGTTATATATTTAATATAAGTGTATAGACATTATTATAACATTGAATAGATTTTATTAAAGTATAATCCACGCTCCACGGTGTAAAGTAGATCTTCTCAGTGTTCAGAACTTCAGAGTTTGTAAATGAAAAACAGAAGCACTTTGCACACTACACGGTGTCACAGCTAGTATAATATTAAAATTTATATTTGATGTCTTTTTTCATAAAAATGTAGAAAACATGTGATTTACTTATAATTAGTGATGTTACGAACCCTGTTTTTTAAGGTCGAACCGAACCCGAACCAAACTCTTCTTTAAATTAACGAACTCGAACAGATCCGAACATACATATTTTTAATCGAACTCGAACCGAATCAAATTTTTCAAATATTTTATCGAACTCGAACCGAACATTAAAAATGTCCAAAGATTAAATGTATTGTTCATTTATTGTTTACTATTTAGTATTTACTATAAACTAATGATTATCTTATAAAATATAAAGTTATTAAATAAACATTAAATAATGAAAAGTATAAACAATGGGAATTACAATTTATTTTTATAAATATTAAATATTCAAGTATACTCATGATTTAGGTTTAGGAAAAAAAAAATAATAAATTATTTATTTATTTTATAAATTAATAATTAACTATTAAGTATTAACTTCTTCTTGCTAGTTGCTACTATTTCTTATTATATTTTATTTACATTTTGTATCAAATTTTAAATTATATAATTACTAGCAGACCCGGCGAACTCCGTTTCGCCACCAGATTCGTTTTATGTAACATTTCGTTTGGTGATTAAAAGATAAAGAAAAAAAATTTTTTTTGTTATATATTTGAAAAGGAAAATATTTATTTCATTTCACAACAGTAATAAATTCATTTCAATTACCTACTAAAATGAAGTGTTATTTAATTGTTTCATTGTAGTGCTCTTTGGTAAACCACATTTTTTGTTTTTTGGTCTGACGTTAACACAAACAAAGCGGATGGTTTCCCAACTCGTGAACACGCAACGTATAACTGTCCATGTGAAAATCAATGATTTTCCAAATTTATCCCGCAAACACTAAGCGATTGGCTTGCGACTTATTAATTGTCATTGCGAACGCAAGGCGAACTGGGAATTGCAATCGTTTGAAGTCAAACGGAAGATCAGTCGGAATCATTGGTATTCGAGGAATACATACATTTTCACCTGCGTACTTTCCGTTAATAATGGTTGCCTCAATTAAATTCGGCATAAGTCTCTTTACCGAAAGTCGAGTACCGTTGCAAAGTCGCGGTGGATTCAAATTACGCAGTATCAAAATAACTGTACCAACTTTCAGTTGCAAGTTATGTGGTGGAAATCCTGGTATCTCCAGAGAGTTCAAAAACTCCGTTGGATAATTTACTACATCATCGGGATTTGTTATTGAATCAACGGATTTGTATGTCACCAAATCGCCAGCAATTTTTGATTGAATGGTGAAATTCAGTGCGTGGACATCATTATTCTTTGCTGCAAGAATTGCTCGTTGACTTAACCAAGCATAATTCTTATAATTCTCACTAATGTTTGGGAAAACATTTTCAATAAGAACTAATTGAGTGTCTACAAATCGGCAAAAGTCGTTGGTAAGAGTAATTAATCCAGATGTCGCATCAACTGGGACTTTTCCATTTCCAAGATCTAACAATTGTTTGGAAAATTGTGCAGCACTTTGATCATTTTGAAGTTGAACTCTCATATTAGTGGTTAGCGATAATGTTTTTACGTTATTCCATAAAGGTGATGCCTTTAGGCAAGCATTCAATTCATCTGCAGGCGTTCCACGGGGAACTACTGGCAACGTCTGCCTGAAATCGCCTGCCAACAATATCATCAAGCCGCCAAAGATGTTGTTATTTCTCCGAAGATCCTTCAGTGTGAAGTTAAGTGCTTCAAGTGATTTCTTATGTGTCATTGTGCACTCATCCCAAACAATGAGCTTGCATTGCATTAACAATTTTCCCATTGCACTGGATCGGGAAATATTGCACGTTGGAGTATCAATTGTGTTTAAATTGAGTGGCAACTTAAGCGCAGAATGTGCAGTACGACCGCCATCTAGAAGAGTCGCCGCAATTCCAGATGATGCTAACGCCAAAGCTATGTCACATCTTGATCGAATAGTGGCCAAAATCAATGAAATGACAAATGTTTTCCCTGTTCCTCCAGGTGCATCCAGGAAGAATAGACCACCAGTATTATTGTCCACCGCTTGCATTAATGTTTTGTATACTTGTTTGTACAAACGATGTGTCTCGTTTACACGATGCATGATATTGCTTCTTCGCTGAACGACAATGTCTCGTGATTTAGTTGGATCGCCAACAATAATTGCAGCAACATCATTAACGGTGGGTGCATTGAATCTTCGCACATGTTCACCTGTTGGAGTACAATCCGCTCTTATGACAAATTTGTGCGTATCCGATGGCATTCGTTCCAATGCTGTTTTGAACATATTAACCACAGCATTATTAGCGTGAAAAAATGCTTGCAACTGTTCAATAATTCGTCTCTTTAACTGTTGTGCTCCCTGTATATTGCACCGCACGTTCAGCTGATCCACCATCGACGAAATGAAATATATTTGCAGAAATTGATGCGGTTCATCTGGTGTTGGCACCATTGAACCATGCAAATGATATATTTGACCTTGTATCTGTAATTGCAAATAATCATTAAAATTTGTTCATGAATACATTGTAAATCGTGTGACTGTGTAGTGTGTGGTGTATATGAAGTTGTTATGTGTTGCAATTATGTGTTGGTTATGTGTGTTGTATCTTTTACCTTGCAAGTCGGCATGAAGCCGCCTTCTCGAATGATATTAGCTCCAAAGGAAGTCATGCGAAAGCAGTTATTGTATTCAAGGATGTGTTGAAGAAAATGGCTGGAATCGGGATCACTTCCATCAAACAATGTTTTCAGTGGCTGTGGTGGTGTAAGTAATGGATCCAGTTTGACTTTTCCACTTGCGCAGCACAATCCAACCGTTTCTCTTTTGAACTTTACCGCATTGCAATATCGGCATATAGTCGTCATTCGTCCAATATCCAAATTTTCATCATCACTGTAGTTCGCAGTGGGATCATATGGAATGCCAAGCGATTGTATGATGCCAATGATCTTCGTGTGCTCACGCGATGTCTCAATCGGTCATTTTCTCTTATTATATTTTGTCTTTCTTCTCTTAAGTTCCTTGAATAGACTTGTTGCTGGCTTGCATGTCTTGTGCGGCGGCCGATGTTCGCACGTCGTTCTCTAGGCATTTTGGACTATGGACAGAGTGTTGAATTTAACTTCAAATGCACGATCCACATAATTTACACTGAGCTTAAATGAAATTAACTGAGCAGAGAATAATGACTATCTGTCACACACTTTATATATACACACATATATTGTGTTGAAGATAGATAGATTATTGTGAACTAAAAAAAAATCACTCAACAAATTTCAAATTTCCAAACTAAAATAACTATAGAAACCATAGATTATATTGATTGTACATCGAGCTGATGTTTAGATGTCTACCATAGAGTAAATAAAGACAATGGTATCGAGTTCAAATCCCAGACATCAATGAATAGATTTTGTACTTTTTCTACTTATTCGGTTGACTTTTTAAAAATTTTCTTTCGTAAAAACCTTCTCCAGACAATAACAAATACTCCTAAAAAATAATTAGCGAAATCGGTTCAGCTGTTCTCAATTGATGAATTTTTATATTTTTGTCTCCATTTTTATGTATAAAAATTTTTAATTCTTTTTTTACTATGACAACGATTTAAGTTTGTATGTCTATTTGCATGCATTTTTAAAAACATTTTAAATAAATGATTTATTTTGTTTAAATGGTTGCCATTGACTACCAAAAATAATTTAGTTGATTATTTGCTGGATAGATGGCGCTTCTTAAAGTATTATAGTACATGCTATGTATAATAGATGGCGCTGTATGTGAAAAACGATTTCCCCACTTTTCTGTTGAATTTTTCCTGAATTTTCCAGAATTTTCTTTGCTATAAACCTCACGGAGCCCAAGACCTTTCCAACGAATGCAAAACCGTGGAAATCGGTTCGTGCGTTCTGGAGTTATAGCGTCAGGGAGGAAAACCGGACTTATTTGTATATAATAGATTATTATTATTTATTGCGTGTTGTGACCAGCGGCGCGCGGCGCGGCATACCCCCATACCGCGCGTTTCACCGAGCCCACCGTGATACAACTTCACTACGCTAGGCGGTGCAGGGGGGTCTGGTAATGAAAAACCCTGGATACAAAAATAGATTGTTTGGTTGTTTTCAATTTTAATATCTGTGGCTTATTATTAATATCTTATCTAATATTAATATATATGATAAATTGTTATGTAATACCTAACTAATATTACTGGCTGCAGGCGCTGCAGCCAATATTTTCAACGGTCTGGTTTTTTTTCTATCTTTATTCTTTAGTCTTTACTGAACAGTGAGCATTTGTATTTTGTACTATCGTCTATCGTACCGTTTATACCGTCCTTAGTTAATACTTCTTATTATAGATTTATTGTAATTTTACTATATACTGATTACTGACTATGGCCAAGAGGATTAATGCATTTGAGCGGTTAATGAGATCCAGTGAATCTAATGATGTTCTAGGTAGTAATGATAATAATTTTCAAATTGATGATCCAGACCCACAGACAACTGAATTTATAAATGAACAACATGAAGAAAGTCTGATGACAACAAAAGAAGTAGAGGAAGACCATACAACGAATCAAAGGTTGATTTATAGTTTAAATTTTTTTAACAAAATAAGCAATAACCAATCTATGTGTAATACTTGTAAAAAAGTATTAAAAAGCCCTTCATCAACAACAACCACTCTAGTAAGGCATCTTAAAATCCACACTAAAAAATATTCTGAATATCAAGCATGTAATGAGAAAAAAAAATGAAAAAAGAAGCATTGAAGAGAAAAATTGAAGACACTACACAGAAACAAAACAAAATTCAAGATTCATTCAACTCAAAATCATATTTATCACAAAACAGTGCAAGAGCTAAATTAATTACCCAAAATATAAGTGAAATGATTGCGTTAGATTACCAACCATACTCGATCGTTGAAGACCGTGGATTTAAGAACTTAATGTACACATTAGAGAGCAAGTATAAATTACCAACAAGACAATATTTAGCTTCTACTGCAATTTCTCATCTGTATTCAAAAAAATTATCTCTACTCAAAGAAGAAATTAACACTGAATTGAATAGTATGCAATCTATATCATTTACTTTTGATATATGGACAAGTGGTGCTCAACAACCATATATATCACTAACAACACATTATTTAACAAAACAATTTGAGCTTCGTAACAAAACACTAGGATGTTCATACTTTCCAGGAGAACATGATGGAAAAAGTATTTTTTTTAAAATTAAATCTATGGTTAGTGAATGGAACATTGATATTTTAAGTTTAAATATACCTATTTATATGGTCACAGACAATGCAAGAAATATAAGTTGTGCATTAAATAATTATAATTCCAATGGTAACTTACATCACTATTTTTGTGCAGCCCACACATTACAATTGGCCATCCAAGATGCTTTAAAAGAAAATAATATGGGAAGTTTATTGAAAAAGTGTCGTTCAATTGTAACTCATTATAACCACAGTAACAAATCTTGGGAACGTTTACAACAAATTCAAATTCGATTAAATCTTCCAAACCATAAGCTTATACAAATGGTTGAAACTCGTTGGAACAGTGTGTTTTTAATGTTGGAGCGCATAATAGAACAAAAAGAAGCAATTGTTTTGGATTTGCAAAATTGGGTAAAAGACATTGATATTACAGTAGGAGAGTGGAAACTTATCAATGGATATGTTGAAATATTAAAGCCTGTTCTTGAAGCAACAAAGGAATTTAGTCAAGAAGATATACCAACATTTTCAATGGTAAATCCAATAATATATACCATAGAAACAAAATTAAACAATTTTATTGTAAAAAATAGCAATACAACAGGATTAGGATTTGCTAGAAGCTTGAAAAAATCTATATCTAATAGATTTCAAGCATGCAAAAATGACCCAGCATACTTACTAGCAACAGCAATTGATCCTAGATTTAAAACTATACTTATGGAATCGTGTGAAGTAGAAAATGTAAAACGTTTGCTTACAACAGAAGTTGAGAGTCTTAAATTGACAAGTGATACAGAACTAGAAACAACTGAACAAAATATACAACCCATAACAGTACCTGTTCCAACAAATACACTATGGGATATTCTTCAAGATTCTTCCACGGTTTTGCATTCGTTGGAAAGGTCTTGGGCTCCGTGAGGTTTATAGCAAAGAAAATTCTGGAAAATTCAGGAAAAATTCAACAGAAAAGTGGGGAAATCGTTTTTCACATACAGCGCCATCTATTATACATAGCATGTACTATAATACTTTAAGAAGCGCCATCTATCCAGCAAATAATCAACTAAATTATTTTTGGTAGTCAATGGCAACCATTTAAACAAAAATAATCATTATTTAAAATGTTTTTAAAAATGCATGCAAATAGACATACAAACTTAAATCGTTGTCATAGTAAAAAAAGAAATTAAAAATTTTTATACATAAAAATGGAGACAAAAATATATAAAAATTCATCAATTGAGAACAGCTGAACCGATTTCGCTAATTATTTTTTAGGAGTATTTGTTATTGTCTGGAGAAGGTTTTTACGAAAGAAAATTTTTAAAAAGTCAACCGAATAAGTAGAAAAAGTACAAAATCTATTCATTGATGTCTGGGATTTGAACTCGATACCATTGTCTTTATTTACTCTATGGTAGACATCTAAACATCAGCTCGATGTACAATCAATATAATCTATGGTTTCTATAGTTATTTTAGTTTGGAAATTTGAAATTTGTTGAGTGATTTTTTTTTTAGTTCACAATAATCTATCTATCTTCAACACAATATATGTGTGTATATATAAAGTGTGTGACAGATAGTCATTATTCTCTGCTCAGTTAATTTCATTTAAGCTCAGTGTAAATTATGTGGATCGTGCATTTGAAGTTAAATTCAACACTCTGTCCATAGTCCAAAATGCTAGAGAACGACGTGCGAACATCGGCCGCCGCACAAGACATGCAAGCCAGCAACAAGTCTATTCAAGGAACTTAAGAGAAGAAAGACAAAATATAATAAGAGAAAATGACCGATTGAGACATCGCGTGAGCACACGAAGATCATTGGCATCATACAATCGCTTGGCATTCCAATATGATCCCACTGCGAACTACAGTGATGATGAAAATTTGGATATTGGACGAATGACGACTATATGCCGATATTGCAATGCGGTAAAGTTCAAAAGAGAAACGGTTGGATTGTGCTGCGCAAGTGGAAAAGTCAAACTGGATCCATTACTTACACCACCACAGCCACTGAAAACATTGTTTGATGGAAGTGATCCCGATTCCAGCCATTTTCTTCAACACATCCTTGAATACAATAACTGCTTTCGCATGACTTCCTTTGGAGCTAATATCATTCGAGAAGGCGGCTTCATGCCGACTTGCAAGGTAAAAGATACAACACACATAACCAACACATAATTGCAACACATAACAACTTCATATACACCACACACTACACCATCACACGATTTACAATGTATTCATGAACAAATTTTAATGATTATTTGCAATTACAGATACAAGGTCAAATATATCATTTGCATGGTTCAATGGTGCCAACACCAGATGAACCGCATCAATTTCTGCAAATATATTTCATTTCGTCGATGGTGGATCAGCTGAACGTGCGGTGCAATATACAGGGAGCACAACAGTTAAAGAGACGAATTATTGAACAGTTGCAAGCATTTTTTCACGCTAATAATGCTGTGGTTAATATGTTCAAAACAGCATTGGAACGAATGCCATCGGATACGCACAAATTTGTCATAAGAGCGGATTGTACTCCAACAGGTGAACATGTGCGAAGATTCAATGCACCCACCGTTAATGATGTTGCTGCAATTATTGTTGGCGATCCAACTAAATCACGAGACATTGTCGTTCAGCGAAGAAGCAATATCATGCATCGTGTAAACGAGACACATCGTTTGTACAAACAAGTATACAAAACATTAATGCAAGCGGTGGACAATAATACTGGTGGTCTATTCTTCCTGGATGCACCTGGAGGAACAGGGAAAACATTTGTCATTTCATTGATTTTGGCCACTATTCGATCAAGATGTGACATAGCTTTGGCGTTAGCATCATCTGGAATTGCGGCGACTCTTCTAGATGGCGGTCGTACTGCACATTCTGCGCTTAAGTTGCCACTCAATTTAAACACAATTGATACTCCAACGTGCAATATTTCCCGATCCAGTGCAATGGGAAAATTGTTAATGCAATGCAAGCTCATTGTTTGGGATGAGTGCACAATGACACATAAGAAATCACTTGAAGCACTTAACTTCACACTGAAGGATCTTCGGAGAAATAACAACATCTTTGGCGGCTTGATGATATTGTTGGCAGGCGATTTCAGGCAGACGTTGCCAGTAGTTCCCCGTGGAACGCCTGCAGATGAATTGAATGCTTGCCTAAAGGCATCACCTTTATGGAATAACGTAAAAACATTATCGCTAACCACTAATATGAGAGTTCAACTTCAAAATGATCAAAGTGCTGCACAATTTTCCAAACAATTGTTAGATCTTGGAAATGGAAAAGTCCCAGTTGATGCGACATCTGGATTAATTACTCTTACCAACGACTTTTGCCGATTTGTAGACACTCAATTAGTTCTTATTGAAAATGTTTTCCCAAACATTAGTGAGAATTATAAGAATTATGCTTGGTTAAGTCAACGAGCAATTCTTGCAGCAAAGAATAATGATGTCCACGCACTGAATTTCACCATTCAATCAAAAATTGCTGGCGATTTGGTGACATACAAATCCGTTGATTCAATAACAAATCCCGATGATGTAGTAAATTATCCAACGGAGTTTTTGAACTCTCTGGAGATACCAGGATTTCCACCACATAACTTGCAACTGAAAGTTGGTACAGTTATTTTGATACTGCGTAATTTGAATCCACCGCGACTTTGCAACGGTACTCGACTTTCGGTAAAGAGACTTATGCCGAATTTAATTGAGGCAACCATTATTAACGGAAAGTACGCAGGTGAAAATGTATGTATTCCTCGAATACCAATGATTCCGACTGATCTTCCGTTTGACTTCAAACGATTGCAATTCCCAGTTCGCCTTGCGTTCGCAATGACAATTAATAAGTCGCAAGGCCAATCGCTTAGTGTTTGCGGGATAAATTTGGAAAATCATTGATTTTCACATGGACAGTTATACGTTGCGTGTTCACGAGTTGGGAAACCATCCGCTTTGTTGTGTTAACGTCAGACCAAAAAACAAAAAATGTGGTTTACCAAAGAGCACTACAATGAAACAATTAAATAACACTTCATTTTAGTAGGTAATTGAAATGAATTTATTACTGTTGTGAAATGAAATAAATATTTTCCTTTTCAAATATATAACAAAAAAAATTTTTTTTCTTTATCTTTTAATCACCAAACGAAATGTTACATAAAACGAATCTGGTGGCGAAACGGAGTTCGCCGGGTCTGCTAGTTATTAATAATAATGTTGGATCGTCCGATCGCCGACTTGTTTTTAAATTCTTTGGATCGATTTTCGAACCGAACTATTAGGTATTTGGTTCGGTTCGAATATTTGCAATATTTAGTTCGATTTTCGAACCGAGCCGAACACCCCGAGTTCGGTTCGGTTCGGTTTGAAAATCGAACAGTTCGTAACATCACTACTTATAATATTATCTTAATTTAGACCATGGATAAATTAGAAATTTGATATTTTAATATGTTAAATATTTGTTATGACTATTAGGCAATCTCAGTGTCATTTTTTTTCCTCAATATGACAAGGTAATAATTATAATATTTTCTTAGATACACTCTTTGTAATCATTTAAAGCTCTTCCATCTTGTATTACTAAAAATAATTTGAAACAAACAATTGCCGCTGGATCCACAAAACTTTTAATTTATATCAGATATTCTTTGATCCCAATCACATCTCATAATTTGAAATTCATTAAGCTATTTGTTATTAATATAATTTGTTGACTCCAGTTTCTATAAAAAAAGTTTTAGTAAATTTGTTTTGTGTAATTGAATTATTCTTTTCACATTAATCTAAGACCACTTTGTCTTTGGTTGAAAAGTTATAAACAATTTTATATCCATTCATTCTATTCAGATGATGATGGAATCCATAACACATACTAATTGTGATTCGAATAAAAGCTATCTACACCTAAATTGGAAAACTGGCATTTTATTTTTTGAAGATATTTTAGATATTACCTCAAAAACAGGATGTACTATGTTTTTAATTCAATTATATCAATGATACATTATAGATGACATTTTCAAGAGATATTGGTTTTGAAATATTAACTTGTTTTTTTATTTTTGTATATAAATTACCATTTTTGCCATATTTTGAAAAATAAAGAGCTTATAAATATAATAGATGATTTATATCTAAATTTAAATTGGTATAAGTAGATATTATATGCATAGGCACAAATTTGTAGCCCCTTCCCCCAAAACCTAGGACATACAATTTTAATATGCTATTTTGCAATGGTCTTCATGTTTTTAATATATTCAGCCCCCCAAGTCAAAAGTTCAAATTGCACCTATGATTATATGAGTAAGCTTATTAACAATTTTCAACAACAAAACAAGAAGTATAAATATTTTGTCTTACAGTCGTTTGAGCCAATCTCTATGATAGGTAGATGAATTAATATTATGTGGTGATCTTATCTCTTGGAATACGTTTTTTGTAACAATTTATTTTAAAACATATTATCTGCTATTGATGGAAGTTTGGTAGAATTTCTCCTGAATAATAATTAATAAGAAAATATAAAAATGATATATTTATGTCAGCTATCTTAGCATTTTAGTATACAATAAATAACTAAACAAATCAAGAAATTATTTAAGTAAATAAACAAAACAAATAAAAATATAATATAATATAAATATATAAAAAAAAGTGTTGTAATATATAAAAAAAAATATATCTATATATATATATATTAATGAATAACAAAAAAATAATGAAATATTTTTTCAATTTAAGAATATTCTCAAGGTACCTTCGACCATATCACCACAGACGTCACATGTGGCAGGAGGTGTTGAGATGCAGCTTGCACAATACCATCCATGGCCACAGTCCGACAGTATGTATTGCGCCTGGTCTGGTACATATTGTACATGACGCATACATCCAAGACACTGACTTCCAGTTAGATCAAGTAAAGAATTGTTTGACATCCATTTACCTTTTAATAAAAATTGTATATTTTAATTATAAAAGAAAAAAAACTTCAATTTACTGTATCATTATTAATATTTACCATCTCCTAGGTTAACATGCACTATATGGATGGGCTGTGTTGTGGGAAATTCTGCTTTGCAAATTCCGCACTTATCTAATTGAGTCGCACACTCATCACAGCACCATCCGTGACCGCAAGGCACCAAAATGTTGGCCGACTTTACTTGGCTCCAACTTTCAAGGCAAACAAAACATCTGTCTACAGGGTCACCTTTAGAATAAAAAGTATAAGTGAGTTTTTATTTTTCAATTCTATTTAAGAGGACGTTACCAGGCCATATTTTGTTGTCTCCATCTTACAAGTGTGTATCATAACAAATTGTAAGCTCGATAGAACACGTTTAGCTTCGTTAGTTTAAAAAATAGATTAAATTTGCCCTCTTCTACTATTTAAAGCTAAGTTTATTGTATGGCATCTTGTAGGCTTTGTATTATATTTTAACTTTAAAGTGAGCTATGAGTATTTTAATATGTGACATAAAATTTACAATTTTAAAATTAAAAATAAATATTAATATTATAAAAAATAAATTTTTATAACTTGCTTTAAAATTAAAATATAATAAAAAGCCTACTCTACAAAATAATCTTACCTTTACATTTTATGAGTTAAATTCACTCTAATTTTTAAACTAGTATAGCTAAACATGATTTTTTGAGAGTAAAATTAGGTATGTTACGCACTTCTAAGACGAAGATAACAAATATCAGTGTAACGTCCTCTTAATGGAAAATTATTATAATAATAATAACTTGCCTTCAAATGTAGGGATATCTAAATCAGCTGCCTGGTGAGCTGGTTGAGTATTTTGTTCTGAAACTAAATGGAAAGTTATTAAGCTAATGTTTCAGTATTATAACATTTAAAATCAATCTACCGTCAACAAAAGCATCATCTATGCCAAGCTCAACTATTTCATAGATCTCTTCCTCCGCTAACGTATCATTGATATGTGGCTGTTCAACTTCAAAACAAATTAAATTGTAGAATAAGTGAATATTTATTCATAAATAGTTTATTTTATTTATTATTTTTAAATTTGTTAGAATAATATATAATCTGTAATACAGTTTCAATAAACTTATGGGCATAGAAGAATAAATTACAAAATGTTAGTACTTGGGTGGAGAACCGCCCAAGGGCGACACTCCAACATTTTATTTATAGAAATACTCTAAGGCATACTTTCGTTTTCTGGCTGATCAATGGGCTCATTTCGGTCTTCATTATTTGCTAATCAAACAAACAAAAAAGTCATATTTTGTAAAGACAATATATTTTTTATCATATTTTATTTCTATATGCTTACCTTGAATCTGGATTGGCACCTCAATATTGTCTGTATTCCCTATAATATTTATATTTAAAGTATAGTAACTAGAGTAAATAATGTATTTTTAATTTAAATGTATAGTTGTATATTACCGAGAAGATGGCGACCTTCAATTAATCTAAGGTTACCACCTGGTTGTTGGCGCACATTTGGATGCCGGACCATTCCATGGTTTTCTGGAACTGCTGCTGCCCGTTGACGACCACGACCCCTCCTACCTCTACCAGCACCACGAATGTGGATGGTGGCAATACAGGTGGCAGAGGCTGAAGTCCAATCATTGGTAGCTGTTCAGGAATATCTTCGAGAAGGATTTCTATAATTCCATTTTATTGTCATTTAGTTAATACACCCAATTGAATTTATATGGTACCTACCATTAGCTAAAGGGCCTGTTTGCATGTCTATATACCCTCTCACCGAATAAGACACTCTTCTTAAATATGCCATTGTGTCATAGCGTCTATAGCGTATGTTCCGTAGATCATCAGCCAAAATGCAGTTATTTGTGTCTCTGCTAGACACAAAAGATCTTCGTACCTTTAAAGTTTGATTTATTAAAATTAAAATTAATTTCAAAAATGTAAGCCATATATAGTTAGTTATCTCACTTGTTGGCCATTGATTGTTTGTAATGTTTCCCTCCGTACTCTACTTTCAACCGATCGTAATCGATCTGCAAAAAATTATAAAAACCAATCAAAATTCTAGCTTTTGCCAACTATATATTTTTATTAAAAATCAATTGCCGTAAAAAGACCAGACTGGGGGATGTATGCCTATGGTGGACTTAAGCATACTGTGAAAACTTTCCACAAAGTTGTTTGTACGGATGTTTACACCATAAACGGAAAACCTAGATGGACGTACTGTTGTCAACCAGTATTGTCTGACATAGTCCACTAACTGAACAATACGGTTCAGTATGCCCATACGTGTTGCCAATCTTGTGATTGCTAGAAAACCCCCAAGAATGTGGAAGTCTTCTGGCAATTCTGGCATCTGTTGTGGTGGCAAGTGTGGTAAAGACATAATCTATATATAAAAAAAATGTTAATATTAATGTAAGAATTTCTCATATCACTAGATCCTAATCCATCCGCCATTAATTGTTATTTCTTATTACCATTTTCAGTATTGTGGCAGCATGATGGTTTTCACGAAATAATGTCACCATGCCATGGGTCTGGACAAAACGTAAAATGCTCTGCAAACAAATAGTGCATTTGAAAATATAATTTCTTTATTGACTAAGGTAAATCACAAATGCTGAAATATATTAAAAATATTGGTGAACTAGAAAACTTTTTTTTATACATATATCTGTTTCATATCTAGATTAAAGAATCCAGAAAAATACTATACAATAATAAAAACATTAATGCACAATTTGTTTATTACCTGGTAAAAATGAAACCAGCACCCGATCAATTGGCATTCTGGAATCACTATTCGTATTGCATTTCGCATGGCTGTTTCAAAGTCTGATACAATACTTACATTTTGCCAGTCAAAAATATCTTCTGGTAAATTATTTCGCACATATTTGCCAATGTTGCGCCGTCAAACTCCTACCGTAAGGCGGTTAATTTGATGACTCGCGACCTGTTAATAAACTATACCCGGAATGTACTTTAACAAAGAAGGCATAAAGCCTTTATTTTACATGCAATAATAATAATAGTTAAAATATGTTATACAGTATATGTAATATATATGAATGAATATGTATTTATCCTACGCGCTACACATGAGTATATGTAATAGTACAACAACAATAATGATATAACAGATTGATAAAAGATAATAAATATTTAATGATAATAAAATATGTAACGACCGTACTAGTATCAACAGTTACGACGGTGGGTGGCGTGGTATCAGCAATGGAGAAGTCGTGATAACGGGAAGAACTGCAGCGCATAAACAAGTCACTAGCATATGACCTTTATGACGACGGATGACGGCGTGGTGTCGCTTACAACGATAGGCGTTGTCGGCGGTTAGTTGCAACAGCGAAAGTTATAGCAGGCTTTCAAAAGAAACATATGCGATATCATCGAAAACACCGACGAATCGACCAGACGGATTCGCAAACGTATTTCGAATCGCGTAATATAACGCGACGGACACAAACGGCAGATGCGTGCAGTTATCGTGCAAGTCCAGGGCATACTGCTTAGACGGTGGCGGGGCGACGTACGTAAAAACGATACCGGCGGCATTGCGCAACAGTTAGATAATAATAATCTGTCATAGCCCGTGCGATTTGTCGTCGAGATCAGAGTCCGCGGGTGTATTATATATTACATTGACGCGCGCTGGAAGGCCGACCTAACGGCAGCGACTTCGTTATTGATAGCGTTTCAACAGTCCTATATAGACGTTTTCTGTTCTACGATTTAATAATGCGTATACCACAGGAACTGACTTAAATTACAAATGTAAATTGAAGAAAATAAAATTTAAATAAACTAAATATGTAAGTAAATTGATTATCTAATGTTAACATATCTCTTACGACATTATCCAAGACAGCGTGGATTGTGATCAACTGCTCGGAATCAGCAGGAACTCGCGGAATAACACCAAATGTACCATCAATTGCCAAGACTCTTGCTTCACGTAGGTATGGAGCAATGTGTCGTATAAATGTCAAATTTAAAAAATCAATCCTCCAAAAATCAATTCTTCATTGACTATGAACTCCAAGTTTCCATGGAAGAATGGTGCATTATCGTCTACTGAATAAAGTAGACGGTTTTGCCATGTTGGTGACACAATAATCTCTCCCATGGCCCTGAGATTATCTGGTGTTGGGGGATTCACACTTCGTGGCACATAGCGCATTGCCCGTAGTGCTTGCTCACGAGACACCTCTATACCTGCATTTGGAAATCTAAAAAATTATTATTCATGTATGAGTACATTTTGACATAATTCTAAATGAAGTATTTAAGTAATTTTGTAAATTTGTTTACCTCCTCGCTTCTTCTTCCAGAATTGTCCGTGCAGGTGTCCCCTCTGTTAAAGCACGCCGTCTCATTGCATCGTAGAATGCCCCAATCTCTATATCATGCCCTACATGATGATTGTGTGGTTGATACATTAGAATCGGACTATTTTCTGGAAATAGTGACATTGATGCAGTAGCAGTACATCCCCGTTCGTAACGCGAACATCGAAGCTGTCTATAAGGTTATTTTTTAAGGTATATTAATCATATTAAAGTCTATCAACCAGTGTACTCAATATTAATGCATTATATTTTTATAAGTATTCAATACTAACCGTCGATTAGTGGATTGATGATTTTGCACATATGTGTATCCAACATCATCAGCATATACCAAGTGACCTCTGAGCCCTGGTACTCTCCTTGATGGAGCTCCTTCATTGCCAAGAAGAATATCGATCACTCTATGAGGTGACCGAGATCTCGACCTGATTCTTCCACCATGTTCATCTGATGAATTGTGTACATACATTTTTATATTGAAAATTATTAAGCAAATACTAGTTTAACATTTGTTTTAAATTTACAAATAATTTTATTTTTTGTCACTAAAATTTTGAATTGATATTGAGTAAATTAACATATTTATTTTTATGTATATTATAATTTATTATGTAAATTTAAATATAGAAATATAATCATTAATGATAAATTATTTTTATTAGCTCTTAATAATTAAACTAAACATTAAAGATATTTGAAAATTAATTTTAATACTATGTTACCACTGATCAAGTTCAAAAATGTTTAAATAATTATTTTGACTTACCTGCCATACTGGTAAATCTTGAAAAAATCAAACCAAAAGACACTTAACTGTTTACTTACAACCGAGTTGACGCTAATTAAGACTGTATGACATACAACTGGTGGCTTTTATAGAAAAGTGTTATCCCCCTCTTATAAATCATCACGTAATAATTTGGAATGACAATGATAAATTCTTAAAAGTTTAAGGGGCTAATGGTTCTATAGGTACTTTAGAATATTTATACAAGCCAAGTTAACTTCTTCGAAAGGCCGAGTATGCGATATGTCAACTATGTGAGGGATGCGCAGCTTTGGTCGGGACTCAGGACACGGGTTACTTCTCTCGTGGGCCGGACGCCGGAGTATAGTACAATATACAAATATTGAATATTTAACTAGTTACGGTTGGGAAAACCGTTGTGGCGTTGTGCCTACATATTATATAAAATAAAATAAACGCCACTGCAGCGTACCCGAATTTGTATCAATAACTAGAAATATAGAATAACAAGAAATAACAAGAATTATAGAAGAAAATGTAGTATATTATGATACGTTATTATAATATATCAATAATCGACAAATAAACATGCCACTGCGCAATGCGCGCACGTATAATTTAATGTTGGTATTATTATTTATATCGTTCTTTGTTTATCGTCATCGTCGCCGCTGTCGTCGTCGTCGCCCCACCGCCGTTTTCAAGGAAAAAATTAAAAATACCTAGTCCAAAATAAAATTCAGTTAAATCATTATCATTGGAATATTCGATCGGTTGTTATCTTGGAGATAAACTGACTGTTGCGTCGACGCTAATAAATTAGTAATTATTAACTATTACTTATTAGCCGTTACTTTAGTTACTTATTACTTCATTAGCCTTGACTTTGTGTTCGTGTCTCCGTTTGGTGAATTATTCTACTATTCTTTGCTGCAGCCGATTTTGTTCTTTGTCATCGCCTTTTGTAAGTGAAAATATTTTGAGTCTATTTTATATTTGTAATCTTCTTCAACAAGTCAGTATAGATTATTTCATATTACTTTTTGTCTTAATAACTTCTATTTAATACCCAGGGTCTATTCTAAGGATTTTTGTCAACAACACATTACATTCCATCTGTCTCTCTATCAAAGGTCACACATTTATAACTCTACTCTTAACTATTCTAAAATATAATTATAATATAACAATAAAACTAATAAACATTGCAAAAATGAATATATTTCGACCAAAACATTTGTCATTTTAAATATAGTTTTTAATAAGTACAGAATTTTATTGTGTAATATAATTATAAAAAATAAATTTTAATACTTTTAATTATAGGTATGTTAAAATTCAATATAATATAATATTAAATAGAAAAGTAAAAAAAATAATAATTTTTTCTTTAATACAATTTAATGTATCAAAACTATTCAAAATTTTAATTTTAACTAAAACTTTTTAATTTTTTTTGTTATATTTTCTTCTTTGTATACTGTAGTTTTCTTATCAGCTTCTTCAAATATGCCTTTAAACCATGTTTGTTCCTTTGCTTTATGTGTATCTTTTACTCGCCGGTCTTTTTTGTTTATCCATAATTGTACTGCTGGTCTAGGATCCCACATTGTTAATGGAGGCATATTATAATATATAAATAAATACTCGTTTTCAGTTTCAACTGTTAAATTTTGTCGATCGTAAGACTTGAGTATATTTCCTATACTTATTAGACGTTCGACATTAGCGCTATGTGGTTTAGCAACTAAGATTCTGGAAAGTACTAAACTTACATTTTTATAAAATTCAGACTGTACTAAAAATGATACCAATGAAGATAAATTCATTTTACGAATATCAGTTATTGTATCTATGTTTAAAATGTCTTCGTATTCAAAAGATAATTCCATGAGATCAGTATCACTAGCTAAAATTTCATGTACTTTTTTAATGTCAGCAGTTGATTGTAGTGAAACAAATGGAGTTGTATACTTTACCATATCTGAATTAACGTCAATACGTTCATTTAAAAAATTTGTTAATGATATTATGATTTCGTTACAAACCGATTCTAAATCCCGAGTATCAGAAACATATTTGTGGTGTTCTTTTCTGCGTTTAATTCGTGGTTTTTGTAACTTCATTCCCATAAATTCTTCTAATGCACCTTTCTCATCATATTTTTTTGTTGCTTCGTTAAAAGCCTGAACCCAACCTCCAATAAGATCATTCGTTTTTAATGTTTTAAGTCGCTCAATCACCAAAGTTGTTTCTTTTGTCATATCGAGAACTGTAGTAGAATCAGATTGTATTTTTTTTTTGATAACGACTAAAAACTGAAAGTAAATCAGCCATAAATGCAAGATATTTAATATTATCTTCATCTAATAAAAATTGTTCAAATCCTTTGGCTTCTTTTTCTTTGCTGTTTTGCATGTATAAAACTAAAGCACGCCATGATGTTAATACTGCATTAACTAGACTAAATGAGAACTCCGTCCATCTCACTGTAAAAAGTTTAGGAAGGCGAAGTAACTGACAATTATTTTTTGAGGCTACATCATCAAGTTCTCGTGAACGAAGAGCAGACGTGTGAAAAAATGTAGACAATCCTATTAATTTATCGAATAAATGTTTTATTTCAGGTACAGAATTAATAGTATCTTTCCACGCAAGATTCGAACGGTGAGCTGCACACCAAATTTTTTGTAAAGGGATATTTGAATTTATGTTTGATGTTGATGCTGTTGTTCTCCATTCATTTTCAATCAAAACCCATAATCCTCCTCTAGTTCCAATATTTACATTTGTTCCATCCGTAACGATGGATGAAATATTTCTTAAAATATATTCCATTGTTGCTTCTCCAACATTATTTCTGCATGCTGATTCTATTGCTTCTAATACGCCTTCAGCTCCCCGTTTACATACTTGACCTGCTCCTAAAAAATATTGTTCTTGTTCCCCTTTCTTTGTAATTATTTTCAATAAAATATAAATTTTATCGATTTGACTACGATCGACTGAACCATCACACCTCAAAGACATTGCTAGAGCATTGGTTTTTATGTTCAAAGCAAATTGTTTTTGGAAACTTTCAACGATGCACTTTAATAATTCTTTATGAGAACTAGGTGTTATATATTGAAAATCAAATAATTTAGTTGATTCATAATTTTGGTTAAAAGTTTCAAATGAAAAATCACATGCTATCTCACTGGTAACTACTCTCATGGGAAACGTTTGAGCACTTAACGTTAATTTTTTAGCATCACCATATACGTGAATAAGTAAAGAACCAATTTTATTTGCAAGATTAGATTGAGATTTCAATATTAAATTATCCATAGAACTTTTACCAGAATCCAATGCTGGCAGCGTAGATAATCGCATAGCCTTTTCGCATTGTAGATGGTATTTTGTTTCTAAATGCTTCTTTACGTATTCATTTCTATAAATTGCGCCACACTCTTGAGCGATATTTGGAATTTGACTTTTCTCGGAAAATGCTTTAACTAAATTAGGAAATTTGTAACATATTTCACACCGAATAAAATGCTTGCCATTTCTATGATAGTGTTTAAATATATCTGATTTTTTGCAAATATTTGAAACACCATCAGTAGCAATAGCTTCTTTCTTACTTAATGATGAAATGGAAGTATTAGACGAAACCTGAGTAGATTTATGATCTTCATTTGATATTTTAGAAAAATTAACTGTTTTTATGTTAACGTCTGATCTTACGTCTTCAACATGGGATGTAGTGTCATTTGAATAATTTTCAAAACCATCAAGTTCTTTATTCAATGGAAGTAGAATATCAGAAGCCGTAGGACATTTAGGTATAAGCCAATTTAAAAGATTTTTATTTTGTTTAGCCATTTCTGAAATTTAATTATTACAAAATTACATAATGTAAAATAAAAATAAATGTGCAATTTATTGTTCGTTTTAATGTGTAAAAAATGTCTACCAAAAGGAGTAAAATAATATATTTTTACATCGTTTTTCTACATATTTTCAATTTGATAAAAATTAAGAATGTACAAATCACAGATGCTGACCGACAGCGCGCCAGAAAAATACATATTATACATAGAAAACAAACATCCCACATGGCATTTGAAAAATGAAAATATTTTCATTTATTAGAATATTAGATAATATGATTATTCTTTATTAATTTTATTCCCAATGGCTTTTTTTGATAATATAAAAATTAATTAGGTAAATACACATTAACTACTTAAGATACTTATGTAAGTATACTTAAAACTAATTACGTAATTATATTTAAATTTATAAATTTTATTAAAAACAAGCCAAATTGTATTTAGGTATATGTTTTGTGGGAACAATAATTAATTATTATTGCAGCTTACTATGAAATATAAAAATATAAAAGTCAAATAAATAATTAAAATCCAATTGGACCATATAACAAAAACCGTACATTTCACATACAAGTATAATACTACTAGGTAGGTACTTACCGAAATGATGTGTCTGACGTCTATATATACTATATTTGAATAATATTATAAACACTAAGCTAATTATTACTTATTAGGTACACACTCAAACTAATATTGCACTTCAAATATGAATACAATATTGAATATACCCGTACAATAAGTAGAAAGCCGGCGATTTGTAAAATAATTATCGGCGGAATTACCGGTATTGAATCGTAAGAAACCAAGGCCTGCAAATACCTATTATAATGTTATATTTATAACCCATATAAATAGTATATTATACAATACACATAGGTAATACTAAATCATACATACTGGTTACATAGACATACAATCATACTAGATTGTATGTCTATGTTCGGCGTAAGCAAGTACCGATAAGGTAATCGATTTCCGAAAAATAATCTTTAAAATAATACATATAACTAGTCAAATAATTTAACATTTAATCAATAATCAAAAATCAATAATTCCCACAAATTTATGACATCCGTAGTTTTTCAAAAATATTATTTTCGAATAAGTTCACCAACTTCCTTAGTTCCTCACCCGTAATTTTATTATTATAACATTATCAACAACATAAAAATGTATTTCCAACAACGCAAAACATTTTCTCAATATCGCAAACAATGCTCAACAGCGCTTTACAATATACCCTGTTAATACCTATACTTAAGTGTTGAATAGTGTCGGTCTGGCCCACTTGGCCACCTGGGGCTCTTGAATATTTTAAATTATTAAGGGCCCATAGCCAAATTAGAAAATGTACTTTATAACCTATAATTATTAATTATATTAAATTATATTAATTATTTAAGTTGTGGAAACATTTCACATTTTTTTGGTTTTTTTTTTAATTCACCACATTATGGTTTTGTGCGTAGCATTTAAATATGTTAGGTATTATACTTCAGTGTAAACGTGAAATTAAGTTTTAAGTAAGTAATTTCTAAAGTTCAAATTTTTAAATCTAAATTTCTATCTTCGATCAGCCAACAATATCTGAATTTCTTAACTTCTGCAGCTTGGTCAAATAGACAATAAACATTTTATATGTTAGAATATTCTAGTGTTAAACTAAAAAACAACTATTTTATTAATGTATAGCTAATTTAT
The DNA here is from genome assembly GCF_020184175.1 of Aphis gossypii. NCBI lineage: Eukaryota > Metazoa > Arthropoda > Insecta > Hemiptera > Aphididae > Aphis > Aphis gossypii. Next base: position 240,984 of record NW_026083026.1, read on the forward strand.
TTCATTTGTGTTTATTTGATGTTTATTGGGTTTACCTATGTATACCTTTTTTTTAATTTTTTGTGTACAAATCGAAAAAAGTATGTAAATCTTTTAAACTCCAATATATTTATTTAATTTAAATATCATATAATTTTACAGTTAGTACCTACCTATCTAATAAATATTTTTTAATTAAAAATAAAATGATTTTATTGTAATGTAGGTATGAAATAGTAGTTAAATTTTGTTTAGGTTTGTGGCTGATGGTGCTTGGTCGTGAGTCAGGCTGATACTAGTTTTTAAGTTATATTTTACATTAAAAATTATTTCATTTATTGTTTTTACTATAGCATTTTCTGGAGCACCTGTTGTGTTAAGGTCTAATGCCCAGTATTGTGATTTGAACGTGTAGCTTTTAATACATTTTAAACTGATATTGATGTTTGATTGCTTCACATCATGTAAGTACCTACATTATATAATTTTTATTTTATGAATTTATAGATGTAGTAAGTAATAAGTAATAACAATACCTATAATATAATATATAGTAATACCTACATATAATATGTATGCATGTATGTATCTAATATATATAGGTAAATACTTATTTAGCATATTTACTTATAATTTTATTTTTTTAACAATTGATTACCTAAATGATTAATTTATTTTAATAAGACAAAAATCAGGAGTAATTTTTTGGTTAATATTGTATTGTGAGCTGTGGAATTTTGAGTTTTGTCTTTTGTCATTTAGTAATTTTAAAGAATGTAGAGTCAGTCAGCTGTAACTCTTATTAAATTATCTCTTGCAGGATTTAATAAATGTTAAAATAATATTTTTAACTTATAATTTTCAATATGATTAAAAGTAATCGTACCAAAAGAAGAAAAAGAAAACAAGAATTGGATAATATTCTAAAAATTTATTCCATAAATCATTCTGATATTCCTATCCAATTCAATGAAAATAATGTTACCTGTTCAACTGACTATCTGAACCTTTCTCCTAAAATTGCTTGTCAAACAGACTCAATGCAAGTAGAACAACCAAGCTCACATTTTTCTGAGGCAGTTCCTATGGTTTCTTCTCCTTTAAGTTCACCAGATAAAATATTATCAGACATACATGAAATTACAGAAAGGAAAAGTTTTGTAAATAATAGGTTTAAAGAAGACTTAGGTATTTGGGCTATTGAATGCAATGTACCAAACTTAACTGTTAATAAACTATTAAATGTTATGAAAAAATATGAAACTATTAACACCCAAGATCTACCAAGAGATGCAAGAACACTACTAGCCACACCGCAGAGACCAAGAATTAATATTCGTAATGTCCACCCTGGCCATTATTATCATTTTGGATTGGCAGCTGGTATATTAAGATATGCAATAACTGACTCTTGTGAGATTAAAATTGCCATTGGCATCGATGGTCTTCCATTGTCCAAAAGCAGTAAAGGGCAATTTTGGCCTATATTAGCATTTGTCATGAATAACACCACAAAAAAAGTTTTTCCTATAGGTGTTTACTATGGCACTGCTAAATCTTGTGATAGCAATGATTTTTTAGCAGATTTTATTTCAGAAGCCAAAGAACTTATTGTTAATGGTATTGTTGTCAATGGTGTTTTGAAAAAAGTGTCAATTGATGTGTTTGTATGCGATGCTCCTGCTAAAGCATTTTTATTAAAAATTAAAGGTCATTCGGGATTTTCTTCTTGTACCAGGTGTATACAAGAAGGTGAATATTTTAAAAACCGTGTGTGTTTCCCATACTTAGATCAAAAACCAAATGAAAGGACTCATGATGCATATATAAATATGCTATACGAAGAGCATCATACTGGAGAAATATCAAGACTCATGGAGTTATCAGGATTAGATTTAGTTCATTCATTCTCATTGGACTACATGCATTTAGTCTGTTTGGGTGCTGTTAAGAAATTAATTTTACTTTGGTTGCATAAAGGGCCATTGCTTGTTCGTTTACATAGTCGTAATGTCAAGAAGCTTACATCATCATTGTTGGATTTAAAACCTTATATTCCCTCTGACTTTGTTAGAAAAACGAGAGAAATACAAGAAGTATGCAGGTGGAAAGCTACCGAGTTACGATTGTTTTTACTGTACATAGGACCGTTTGTGCTAAAAAATATTTTGAATGAAGATGCTTACACCAATTTTATGGCCTTACATGTTTCTATGTTAGTACTTCTAAGTCCTGATTACCAGCAATATGTAAATTATTCGAAACAACTTTTAAATTACTTTGTCCAAACGTTTGAAATGACATATGGCTGTCAACACATTTCGCACAATATTCATGGACTAACACACATATCAAATGACTATGAACGCTACGGTCCTCTTGATAATTGTAGTGCGTTTGTTTTTGAAAATTTTATGAAAGAATTGAAATCCAAAGTAAGAAAACATGATAAGCCTCTTGAACAAGTAATAAATCGATATAATGAAGTATATTATAGTAGTAAAATACAAAAGAATGTTTCTCAAAATCCAAAACAATATATTACATCAAAACCACATACGGACGGACCATTAATTAATAATATTGTTGGAATTCAATTTAAAAAATTACAAATAGGCCATATAAAACTAAACATAGCCATTGGAAAAGAAAGTTTTTTTTAACTAACAGCGGAGAGCTCGCTAGATGTTTGAACATTGTACAAAGTCAAAACCACTTAATAATAATCGGAAGAATTTTTGAAAATAAAAATGCATTGTATAAAAATCCTATTGATTCAAAATTATTAAATATTTTTATTGTTGATTCTCCTTCTAAAAATTTAAAATATTGGAATTATTTTGAAATAAATAAAAAAGTTATGTTGTTAACTCACAATAACAAATTAATTGCAATGCCTTTAATTCATACTTAAACTTGTATTTTTATTAATCTATTTAATTCATAATTATTATTTTTAAACTTTTTACTATACTTAATACCTATAATATTTAATGTATAATTATTATTTTTAAACTTTTTACTATACTTAATACCTATAATATCTTATGACTTATTTACCTATTAATTTTTTTTTTATGTTATTATTTTAATACTGATGACGAAACAGCATAATGTGGATTGTTGTTCATTTTCTCAAAGAAAATACAATAGAGTCAGTTCCTAATGTATGGTTCAATAAAAAGGATAAAAAATGTGCATGGCCATTATCAAAAAACTGTGTTAAAAGAATGATCGAAAAACGGATTTATCCAAACAAAGTTGAATTTCAATGGTTTTCAACTAGAATTCTTGGATATCCATATGGTAAGAAACATGACCAATTTTTTTAACTGTACTTCAATATTTTTAAGTTGTTGTTTATTTAGTTAATGTGTGCTATACTTTAGGCAGTTTAGTTGAAGCTCGTTTAAAAGCTAAATAAGCTCAGTTCTTATCAGATTTATGTTCTGAAAATGAAGATTTTAAAAAGATAAAAAAATCCATCAAGAAATATGGAAATTCTTCAAAGTCTTCACTCATTCCAAGTCCTCCATCTTTGGTAACCAGTAAAATACATTTTTAATAAGTTTTTTTTAAAAATAAGTCTATTTTAAAATAGAAATAGGTATACCTATGTATATCATTAATTGTTTAATTTATTTTATAAATAAATATAAAACACTTGTCAAATTTATAATAATGTATACTTAAATATTATAATTAAATTGTATTGATGTAAATAAATTAGTATCCTAGATGGTGATTGTAATGAAATAATCTAATCTGTCCAACATAAAAATTCTTTTTTTAGAGGACACTATAGGTACCCTATATATTAGTTTATTGATTAATGTACATTTATTGCTACATAATTAAAATAATTTGAATTTGTACAGAAAAAAACAACTCTCAGGACAAACTAGTAGATTTTAATAACATTTCAGAATCTGAAATTGAAGACATAGTTGATTCTGATAATGACCCAGAGTACCTTCCCAAACGTTCAGCAAATGGTATGTTTAAATTATTTATAATAATTTCCTAATATATTATATTGAATATCTATGTAGGTTGCTAGATATCTAATTAACTATAATTGTTACAATATTGTATATTTTGTATTCAGTTGATATGAGCCCAATCAAATCACCTGCAGTTAATACATTCAATACACCAGTAAAATCAACCATTGTGTATGATAATGTGCCTGATAAATCCCCAGATAATGTCAACAATTACTACTTGAAATCACCAATCGGAAAAATACTTGTTGAAAAAGATGATATTTTGAGCAGTAATCACCAAAATCATTTTATTGGTACATCATCCCAGCCTGTTATGAATTCTTCTGTTGATGAAACGATGAAAACTTATAAGCGAGCATTATTTATGTCTGAGCCATCAAAAAAAACTATAAAAGGTTTGAAGTAAACTTATTTTTTATTTTATTTTTGTCTGTTATGTATAATTGAAATAATTCATTGTGTATTTTATGACTTATTACAGATACTGTTTTGATTCCTGAAACAAACTCAACCACAAGACCCAGAATTAACACAGACAAAGAAGATCGTTATTTAATGCCACCAGCTGGTATGTGTTAAAATTAAATATTATATTACAAATAATTAATTAAAAAATTATTTTTTAATAATTTGTATTATTATGTCCCTATTATAATGCTCTTAACCATGAAGATTAGAGATAAGGAGACCAAACTCCTATGAGCCGCCCGTTTATAAAGTGGCCCGACAAAAGTCGCACGGTTATTCTGCCACCAGGAGCGCGTCGTTCGATTAGAGGGCTATGTTTTACCACATATTATATGTATTTTACTATAAATGTACGTTATTTTTGTATTTGAATGAAATATAAATTATCATTCATTACTTATTACCTGCTTATATTTAAGTATACTTAAATATACAAGTAAAGTTCAAAAGGTGTTTCCTGTAAAAAAAGTTTAAAATTCAAAATATTATATATAATATATAAATAATAATAATATAAATAATTGATTTTTGTTGTTTGACATCTAAAGCATAACCAGTATTACACCCTGGTACAAAACAGCACTTAACCATTTTTAATGTTTAGGTAAAAAAATAAAAAATACAAAGTACTCTGGTTTTATGTATAATTATTGTATTTAAATAATCAAACAAATACAAAATAGTAATACAAATTATTTGAAACCTTATCATTGTCTATTTAAAAATTTAATATTTTGATTAAGTCAATAATAAATACTCATATGGAAATCATCTATGTTCATGTGTTTAATAGCTATTGAAAAAATTATTGTAATAGCTATTGTAAAATGTAGGTTCGATTAGAGGGCTACATTTTACAACTATAGCATGTAGACATGTAGTATTATTATACTATTTATACTATATATAATAGGAATTATGTATGTTTTTCGAATTAATCACGATTTATTATTCCTTGCAAATAATTTATTACTTTATGATTTAGATCGGATCTAAAACATATTTACAGAATTAGGGGGATATTGGTTTAAATTGATTCAATAATAAAAAACAAATATATTATTATAATTAGCTATTAAACATATGGACATAGATGATTTCCATATGATTATTTATTATTGACTTAATCAAAATATTAAATTTTTAAATAGACAATGATAAGGTTTCAAATAATTTGTATTACTATTTTGTATTTGTTTGATTATTTAAATACAATAATTATACATAAAACCAGAGTACTTATTGTATTTTTTATTTTTTTACCTAAACATTAAAAATGGTTAAGTGCTGTTTTGTACCAGGGTGTAATACTGGTTATGCTTTAGATGTCAAACAACAAAAATCAATTATTTATATTATTATTATTTATATATTATATATAATATTTTGAATTTTAATTTTTTTTTACAGGAAACACCTTTTGAACTTTACTTGTATATTTAAGTATACTTAAATATAAGCAGGTAATAAGTAATGAATGATAATTTATATTTCATTCAAATACAAAAATAACGTACATTTATAGTAAAATACATATAATATGTGGTAAAACATAGCCCTCTAATCGAACGACGCGCTCCTGGTGGCAGAATAACCGTGCGACTTTTGTCGGGCCATATTTTGTATATGGAGTTTGGTCTCCTTATCTCTAATCTTCATGCTCTTAACTATAAAGAATTATTGTTGGTCATGTGTTATTTGAAATACTAACATATCTATAGCTTACATTTATTGCAATTTTAATAACCATTAATCATATTAATCATTTTATGGCTACTATATATAAAAAAAAAAAAAGTATAATCCACAATACATTTATTTGTTTCAAGAAACCTATCTTATTGCTGCAAAATTCAATGAAAATTGTATTATTTTTCTAGTAATAATGCAAATATTTCAACAATAAGGATAAAATTGTTCCTATATACTCCTTTTTAAATATAAATATTAAACACATATTTCAACTTGTAAGACACGGATCTAAATAAATAATTTATTTTGCCTACCATGGGAATTGATTTGTATTCCATATTAGCATAGAATTTGTAAATGCATTATATTAAATAGTCATAAAAATAAATTAGTGTTATTAATAGCTACTTTTATCATAATTATAATATACTGCAATACCCGCCAAAACCTATTTTAGTATAGGTAAGGTTAGTAAGTTTTAGTATTTTTTTTACCTATTGGTATATAATAGTTTGTTCACATTTTATTTTCCATCCAACACATTTTCTTATTAATGTTATTTGTAGTAAAACTTTTAGATTCATGTATATCTGTTATCATGTTTTATAATAATAAAATATTATAAAAGATTACTAAATTAACTAAAAATAATTTCCTTTATTCTAAAGTAACAAAATTGAAAAATTATATTCTTTTTTGTTTTTAGTTAGTAAGAACTATAAAAGTTAAGTACTAAATAATAACTAGACATAGTTTAACCGAAAATGTAAATTATTTTAAAATGCTAATCTTAGGAGTTATATATAAATCAATAATATTTTAATAATAATTTAAATAGTATTTAAAAATTTATGTAAAAATATGCAGTTTCTATTAATAACTTAAGTTAATTGTAATTTTTGTTTATCTACATGATGACTACATTTGTATTATTATTCTGATAATTGAATAAAAATAAAAATTATAAAATTGTGTTCTTAAATTGTATGCTTATTGTTTCAGACTTTCAAAAGTTTGTTATAACTTCATTAACTAAAATTAAATATGATTTAACTGCATTAAGTCACACTGTAAATGCATCAAACATGATTTTGGAGAGTGGAGGCACATTAATTTCTTCAAACCTACCAAACACATTTCAAGAAGCTTTTATTCTTGATGAAATTTTTCCAATAAAGTCAATTAATGAACTTGAGGATTTAGAACAAAAAATTGATTTAGATAAACAATTCAGATTGAATATAGTTATAATATAATTATAGTTTAAAATATAATTGATCCTCTAGTTTACATTTACAATTTAAGTATTGAACAAAGCATTTTTCCTGATAACCTAAAATTGGCAGTTGTTAAACCTTTATTTAAAAGCGGAGATAAAGCGTCTATGACTAACTATAGACCGATATCCATGCTAAGTAACTTTTCCAAAATATTCGAGAAAATTATAAAAATTAGATTATTGATTTTCTAGAAAAAATAGTTTGTTGTCAAAAAATCAATACGGCTTTAGACCGGGATTAAGTACGGATAATGCACTATATCAAGTCACTCAGTACATTTATGGTAATTTAGATAACAAAACAAAACGATGGCAATTTTCTTAGACTTAGCTAAGGCATTTGACACAGTCAACCATGACATTCTATTGAATATACTACCCAGCTTTGGAATAAAATGTTCAAGTTTAAACTGGTTTTAAAGTTATTTGCATAATAGGAAACAATTAGTTAAAATAAATGAAGTTAATGGTAATACATGTGTAATTAAATCTGGTGTACCACAAGGCAGTGTTTTGGGTCCAATACTCTTTATTATATATATAAATGATATATGTGAAGTCAATATTGATGGATCTATAATCACTTATGCTGACGATACATGTCTGCTTTTTTCTCATAAGACCTGGGATGGTGTGTATGAAAAAGCTCACCAAGGTTTCAGACAGATAAGTAACAGATTAAAAGATAGAAATCTTATCTTAAATGTTGAAAAAACTGTTTTCATGCAGTTCTCAATTATAAAAAATGATATTAATTACAATAATATTACAATTCATGACTGTGATATAAACAAAATCTGTGACTCCCTAAATTGTAAATCTATTAAAAAAGTAGAAAAAATTCGATACTTGGGTATTATATTCGATAAGAACTTGAGATGGAATTTACACATCAACAACCTATTAGGTAAACTACGTTTTATAACTTACAAGCTAGTAAAAATTAAATGTATGGTGCCGAAACAAACATTAAGAACAATTTACTATGCACTGTATCAGTCTAATTTTCAATATGGTATATTAGTATGGGGTGGCCTTAAAGATAACATACTAAATGCATTAACAATTAATCAAAATAATATAATCAGAATTTGTCTAAATAAATGTACTGTTACGGGATCTACAAAAGCAAATTACATGGAATTCGGTGTTTTACCGGTAAGGTACCTTTACAAAAAAATAGTAATAATGCATTTATTGAAACATGTTAGACGAGATAATCACTACAATAAATTAGATAAAAAAAGAGAATTTAGAAATTATGACTTTCCTGTTATATACACCAATAAATCTTTGGACAGTCTTTTGTAGACTATCTGGGACCGACAATTTTAATTCTATGCCGTATGAATTTAAAAAAAATGTGATAATGGGTGATACTTTTAATATTAAATATGTGGTATACAAGTTTTTATTTTTGGAATTAGAGAAGAACGCGTTATGTATGTAAAGTATTTTCATTTTTCTTTGTTTATAAAACTTTGAAATGTTATAACTTTATTAAATTTATTTACTAAGTATTATGCTTTTATAATTGTTGAGTGTTATGTTGTATTTTTCTTTTCTTTTGTAGATCATATTATATATTCTCATTATTCTCATTATATTACTTTATTCATAGTCTATTATATTAACATACATATTAGTATACGTTTTGTTATATTATATTATATATTATTAAATTTTATAACTACAATAACTCCCTCTCTTCATCACAAGCCTAGCTTAAAGGAGAGAGGTTAATCGAATCTGTTATATGTTTTTGTAATTTTGTTTGAATGATAAATAAATAAAAAAAAATAAAAATAAAAAAATAGTATGTTGACTTTATAGACGAGTGTCATAAAATATTTTTGTTAATTTTGTATTATTTGACTTTTTTTAATGAACTCAATTGTACTTTGTAGATCTCAAAATTAACATTGTTAGTTGGAACAAAAAGTGTTGGTGACAGTGTCAGAAGGCTGATGGCGAAAATGTTTGAAGACAAAGTCATACTTGAATTCTCTTTACAAGGGTTTAAGAAAAAAAAATCTTTTATTGATTGGTAAGTTTATATATTTTTATTATGTTTAAATCTGTTTATAATAATAAAATGTAACCCATTTTTATAGATGCAATTAGAGTTCATCCAAAATTTCAAAATCTAATTGATAGAGAATTTGATGTACCACTAGCAACATGGTTGGTTCATGCTAAGTATAGGATGATCAACAAAAATAATTATAATACTGCTACGATGGAGTGACATTTTTTAAAAACTAATTATGAATAAATTATGATTAATAGTGTTTGAAAGTACTAAATATTTTGTTTATTTTAACAATAAAAATAATACTGTTTTCATTTTTTTTTTTTTGTTCTTATTCATAGTGATAAAAAATGTGTATAAAAATTGAAAATATAATAATAATTTTTAAACATCATTTGTAATATTAGACATGCCTGTAGTGCACAGAAGACATACACATTGATTTGTTTTGTTTTTCACATGGAATTATTATTACTTTTGTTCATTATTATAATGACAGTAGTTGTACTAATATTCTATTTGGAAGAAATTTTATTGCTTGAACAATAATTATTTGTTTGACAATTTGTTATGTTTGACACAGTTGTATAAGTTGTCAAGTTTTTACTACCATAGTACATTTATAGTGTATATATATATATATATTTAATTATTCATTTTTTTTTTATAATTTCATTTATTTATACATATATATATTTATACATTTCTTAGCTCAATCTGTAGCTAGGGAGATTAATGCGTTAGGAATGTTAGAGAGGAGTACCAAGAATAAATCTTGGTTATTATGCTGATTCAATCATTGTACGGTTGAACATTATGTATAATAGCTAGCTGCATTGCTATCCAAATTGTATGCAATTTTTTTCTCTGGCTGATTAAGAATCACGTAATTTTTTTTTCTATTATCTATCTAGTATTTTCTAGTTTCTTATTTGTTTTCTTCAATTTTTTGCTTTTTACCCTTTTTATGTTTTAATTGAAATATTATTGAAACTTTTACACACACATTTTAAGAACATTTTAAAGATTATAATCATGTTGAAATAACATTATACTAATAATTAAGGAACATTTTCCCAACTTAAAATAAATATTTTGAAAATATTATTTTATTAATAATTGAGCAATATTATATTCAAAATATTTTATAAACGCGAAATAAAGTGGCCAAATAATGATGATGAAACATTCGAAGAACATTAAAATTACATTACTATAAATAATTTGAACTATTAGCGGAACATTGTTTTTTAATTTCTAACATTTTTAAAATGTTCTGTGAAACTAATTTTGCTATCTGGGAAGGTACTCAAAATTAAAATTTTCATGTAAATCTTGATATAAATGTTTTAAACATATTATATTTGCAATCCATCCTGTGATGCACGGAGGTTGGTTATTCATTGCATTTTTTATTTCCAAATCATTAAAAAATTGTAATGCTTCATTTAATAATTTCCAATGGATTGTATTTTCAGATAGAGGTCTGCGAAATACTTTGCATTCATCAAATGAGACATTGTTAAACACATCAAATAAATTATCTAACAGCTTGATAAATTTTGCAGTATAGACTGCTTTGGAACAAAGTTGATTATTTGATACAAGTGTTAAGATTGCAGAGCTTACAGTGTGACTAAAAGTCTGTGCTGCCAAACATACACACATTGGAGAAAATGGAGGCAACTTGATATGTATTTCTTTAAGCTTTGGGGCTAGTCTTGGCACTTTATCTTTATCAAGATTATAAAAAGTTATAATATCTGTCCATGAGTATATTTCGTTTTGATGCTTGAAGTCATACTTTTTAAAATTATTTCTAACCGATTTTAAAAGGTGAGGTGAATCGTACATAAAAAATATTTTATTATCTTCATAAATTATCCATGGTTCATTTTTTGTCACTCCGAGTAGTTTTCTTAATTGTTGATTATTTGTTCCTTGGTCGCAAATAATGACTTTTGGAATAAGATTTATTGAATGTATTTTGTAAATTGTACTTGATATAATAGTTTTAAGTTTTACTCCTAGTATAGGTCCATTTGAAATAAAGTAACCAATTACTTGTTTCCATGAATGTTTTATACCTTTTAACATTATAACTAAGGCTTGATTACACTGTAAAATACTTTTTGAATCAATCAAATTTGCCAAATTGCCAAAATCTTCTTAACCCGAAAACATATCGTTTTGGGAATTGTAGGATATAAATTGTTTTATTGACATTTCATCAAAAACTATTGACACAGCTCTATCTGATAGTGGTGAAGATGATAATTTAAATTTAAGCACTTCTAAAATGTTTTCGTTTATGCCACAAGCTACATTTAAATTTTGGAGCCATCGCCTAAGTGATCTTACTGTAGGTAAACATAAAAACTTTCTCATGAATGTGTAGCCTTTAGGAGAGTTATAATATAAACTCAAAGCAAACTTTTTTTCATCCTCTTTAAAACGCCATGATTTTTTTTTTAAACTCATTAGTCTCATCTGTGTTTTTAACAAAAAATTATTATTTGTCTTTTCTACCATAATTTTAGTTTTGTCACAATTTTTTGTTTTTAAATTGTGTATTTGTTTATTTTTAGTGTGAATCATTTTTTGGTAAACTCGTATCTTTGTTTTTAATTTGGTTATTTTTTTTTGAAGTTCTGAATTATTTTGAGTATCTGATAACAAGTTACCTGTAAACAAACAATGAAGTTTATTTGATTCAACTATCTTATAAAATATATTGATCCATTGTTTATTTTTTTAAATCAAATCAAAATTGTTATGTGATTATTTATTTGACCACTGTAGATAACCAAATAAGTTAATGATGATTTTTTTTTTTTTTGTTATTTATATAAATTAATTAATTAAAATTATTTATTTAAAAATATTTTTTGAATTGATACTAAATTCTCAAACAGAACATTTCTAAAGTAAAAAAAAGTAATTAAGAGGAAACTTACATTCAAGTAAATCTTCTGGTTTCATAGAATTTTTGTCAAAATTTAAAGAGCGTGGCATAAATGTTCATTTATTACATTTTTTATTTATTGAAATTTTAAAAGTTCTCTACCTGTAAAGTAAAATATTGTACAAGCTATTATAATAGTTAAAATTATTAGTATTGAAGTTAAATTAATAAATTTTACTACCATTATCATTAGGATTTGGGTTTCGAGGGCTCCACCCAGATTCTTTCCTCTCAAATTGATTTTGAGTGTGGTCAATTTTTGCATTTGAGAGACTTTCAAGGTCTATTTGTTTTTCACTGTGATCTAATGTAAATTAATATTGTATTGAATTGTTGAAAATTAAATTAAGTAAAAAAGTAATAAATCACATATGTATATTTATTTTTTAAACATTTGAATTTCTTTACCAACTAATGATTTTTCAGGTGATGCTGCAGTAGTATCAGTAGTTGATTTATTCATATCTGGCGGTTGCCACGATGTTAACACAGGCATAGCCCATTTGTTTAAAATTTTCCTAATTTTAATCAAATAAGTAAGACATTTTTTAAACATTTTTTTTAAATCAAATCAATATTACCGAACTCCACTTGTATAATTACAATAATCTTCCTTTTGAAAATGTTCTGAACAAATGGTATAATTTTGTATTTTTGTTTTCCATAATTATAATATTCATTTATTATTTTTTGGTTTTTACACTGATCAAGCCATAGTATGCAACTAAAGTAATAATATTTCAAAATAAATTTTTAACTAACTTAACCTAATGTCCTAATTAACCTAACTTGGTTTTCTGTTAACTAAATCATGTAATTATGCCATGTAGCCATTAGAGGTATTTAAAAAATTCAATGTGTTTTTAAAATGTATTTTTTTACAATTCAATTAGGTATCTGATACACTCATTATTTATTGTTTTAATAAATTATTTATTCTAATTATTCATATTACTGGTTACAGAATAAATAATATTTTTGACCAATTATTTCTATGAAAGTATGACATGTATAAAATTATAAAAATCTTAATGAACTACCACAGGTTATATAATTGTATTTGTATAGGTACAATCTGTGATACCTCCTTGAAATGGCCAAAAAATCTCCTTATAGATATTTGACTATAATAGTCAGTGGCGTAACTGAGGGTCCGGAGACCACGCGTTGTGGGGGGCTCACAGTAATTTGGAGCCTTTGGTTTAAGTGTTATATTTGATACAACAATATATTAGGGTGCCCATTTTTTTATTTTTGCGGGGGGGGGGGGGCAAAATTTTTTGTTACGCCACTGACTATAGTACTATAGTACCTAAATAATTAGAATAACTATACACTTACTAATTATCATCAGATGGAAATTTATGAAAACTTAAACCTCGATTTCGTCCGCTGTTATTTGTGCAACTCCAAAACGAACAACTTTTGTGTGAAGGCATTTTATTTTTTATTTTAAATTATTAATTAAATTCATGAAGGCCCATTACATAGAAAAGAGATATAATATGCCTTATATCACATAATTATTATAAACATTTATGTTTGTAAAAATAAATGTTTATTTTGATTATCGAATACTATTTATAGATATTTATATTTAAATTATATTTATAGATTCCTTAAAATAAAACAGAGAGCGGGTGTTTTTAGATTCTGAACTAAGTGATGAATGTATTGATTTTACAATGATGTTTTTTTTTTGTGTATGTATGTAAAGCTTAACTTGTCGAAATAATATTTTAATTTCAAACATCAGAGGTGGTTTCCTATATCAAAGTGAATATCCTTGGTGCATTATAAAGGTCAAAAGTAAAAATTTTCCAGTAGTTTTAAAAAAAAAAATCGGGAAAACGGAAATTTTTATGCTAAACCAGTTTTCGACAAAATTGACTTTTTATATAGATATAACTCAAAAACTAATCATTGTAAATACTTGAAATTTTCATCAAATATTTATACTAGTGTTATCTATACACAGTTAAATTTTCAAAATATTTTGAATTTTTTTGAGCTATTATAGATAACTGAAATTTTCGATTTTTCTGAGAATTTTTTTTTTTGGAAGTGTCAATAATAAAACTTTGAATGACCAAAAAAACTTAAAAATTTAATACAAGATTCCTTATGAGTTGTTCTTATTGTATAGTAAAAAAAATCAAAAATAGTTTGTCTCAATTTCTTTTTATAAGTGCTTATAGTTCTAATTTTTGAAATATGTCGAAACTGCAAGTAATTTTGTAGTTGAAAAATCATAAAAAATTTTGTGTTTATATTTAAGATTAAAAAATTCAACACTAAGTTTTCCGTATGTTTCCCTTCAAGTAACTATAGAGAAAACTCGAAGAATTAATATAGGAAAATTTTAAGTGCATTTGAGTTTCAAATTTTTATGAATTTGCGTAACAATAACGATTTTCAATATTTGTTATTACCTATTCATAATGTATAAGTCGTAAATACATGAAAATTTTACAAGTTCTTTAAATTGGCATTATCTTAACACAATTTAATTTTCTAAATATTTCTCTCATTTTAAGGATTTTAATTGGCATTTGAAATATTAGATTTTGTTTATAAATATCGATAAAAATTTTTTGGCTAAGTCAAAATATTTGAACATTTAATACAAAGTTCCTCATAAGTTAGCCTCGTAATTTTCAAACGAGACACATTCCTACTTCCGTTTAAGTTTTTATATTAAGGCTTTCTTAAGAACGTAGGCACTAGGTAGGATCACTAGTATATTTTTTTTTTTTTATAATATAAATCTATGGTTTATTATTATTGTATTAATTGAATATGGTCTATTAAACTGTGATCTGTATTCTGTGTTTAAGAACCAACAGTAATACATTTAACTAAGTATTGTAGTAACCAGTGATGGTTGCTGCACGCTTCTTTTACGACGAATGCACGTTCCGTCGTAGGTTGGAGAGATGAGGTATATAAGTTAACAATAGATTAATAAGATAATTGATACGTTTATTAACTTGTTAAAACAATAAATGAAAAGGCTTTCGTTAGCGTAAGCACAAGTACTTAACTACCGGAGAGCAAGTGACAACACTGACTAAGTCTAACTGACTCTTAACTAACTCTAATTAAATCTATGATGAGGACTCATAATTATATGGAACATGCCGTGATGGAGAATAGGATGATCTACGTCTATGAAGTGGCGTGATGTGTTTAATCCAATCAGGAAACGGCATCAGTGGTCCGACTCGGTGGCGTGATATTGTTCTAGGCCACTGGACTTTAGAACTACGTTTTTATACTAAAAACGTCGGTTTACTACAGTATTGACAATCATAATTCACTTTTTCGTGATATTGATAAAATAATAATAACTAATCATGTTCGTGTTTGTGCTTTCATTATTCATAATTATATAAATTATTACCTATTATGTATTAACTTTAACTATAATGATTACATTTTCTACAACAATTCGAAAGGTTTTTTCGAAAATAAAACAATTTTAATTATAATGGAAAATGAAAAAATCAGAAAAACTGTTCCACCTCCACATAAGGTAAGAATAAATTGTTTTATTAATTTTTACCAAATATAGTTTTCATATTATGTTTATATAGTTATTATGCATTATGATTACGATAAATGGTTTATTATTCGTTCGTGCATAAACATATATTGTGCCATTGTGGTACGTGGTTGTGAAGGTATAAGTACATAAACGCAAGAAGTATTAAATATTTAATTTTACACAATAGATACTTTAATATTAATAATAATTATCGAAAACTAATTTTTCTTTCAATAATGTTATATTATTATAATATTATGGAGCATAGTGTTGAGTTACACACTTAAAGATTTAATAGTTTTAACCCGCACGTTTTACTGAATTCTCTGCCGCTGGCTGTTGGAAGCCTGGCAGCCGCGAGCGATTTCGGGATCACGTGATTATTTTGTCCGTTTGTGATTTACAGACTTAGGCCCAGTTTCACCATGTACGAGTTAAAGTGCGAATTAGTTAATCCTGAGTTACCGTCTAACTTTGAGTTAGCATTGTTTCAGTTTCACCATAGGTTTTTTGGTAGGAGTTAGTTAATCCGAATTAACCTCGTTCCAACAGTATTTCTTCCAGGTTTTTGGAGATAACGTTGATAACAATTCCGCATTTTCGCGTATCTATTATCTTATATCTACTATTTTTTCGCGTGATCATAAATTCATAACTTTACTGCGGTATTTTGTTGTATTCTGTTTTCTGTACTTTTTATGCTTACGTTTACTGTTTGTGTTTCTACTGTTTTTAACTATGGATAGGTAAAAGAAACGTTGTAAAAGAAACGTTAACTTCAGTGCTACGGAGGAAGAACTACTTGTGGAGTTGGTAAAAAAGTACCAAAACATAGTAGAAAATAAAAAAACAGATATGGTGATGTGGAAGGAAAAAGAGGAATGTTGGAGGAAGATTTCAGAAGAGTTTAATAGTCAAGGAGTGTTGGTGGCACGAAGTTGTGCACAGCTGCAGTTAAAATACAAAAATTTAAAAAAAGTTGTTAGGAAAAAAAGTGCATCAATAAGGTTAGTGTGATCTTGATTTCATTTTGACGATTCCAATGTCTTATTGATATTATTGATATTTTCTTTCCTTATATTTAAGATTTGAACATCTAAAAACAGGTGGTGGAAAAGACCTTCCCAAGCCCTTAATCTTAGGGAAGAGAAGCTGAAAAGCATAATTCAATTGTCTGTAGATGGTCTCCAATCCGAATTCGACGATGATACTGAAGCCATCAGTACTGACAATTTAGTTAACGGTAAGCTCAAATTATTTATACTACAAAATAGTTGCTGGACAGCTTATTAAAATGTTGTATATTTCTTATACTTTTTGTCTTATGTTCCTATACTGACAATACCTATTCAACATTCAGACAATGAATTAATGGACAATGATGGGTACTATGAAGACAAGGACAACGAAACATACTATGTGACTGGTAAGACCATATTACATTTAATTAGTCTTTTAAAAAAATTCTTTAAGATTCTGACAGTGTTATGTTTTAAAGAATTTTAGCTAAATAGTTTTAATTAAAAACATCTTATTTACTGCAGAATAAATTATATTAACATTGATGCATATAAAATACATATTACATAATATATACATTATACATATATTTATAATTTAAATAATTTAACATTTTAACATATTCAGTGATGCCTGATTTAACTGAGGACTCCATACGATCAACTTTAACCAATAAACAAAGTAAGTTTCCAAACGTTGCATATTGTGTGTAGGTATTGCCTGGTACCTTTTCAAGCTTTTTTCTCATATTATATTTTGATTATTACCGACCAACCTCATTCATGATGATAATATCAAATTGTATATTTAATTAACACAACAAAACAAACATTATATTTAAAACAATATTTTATTAATACAAATAATACGTATAACATACATAATAGTTTATTTGATTTTTAAATAGGTACAATAATTATATTAAACATAATTTCAATATTTACAATATCTATTATTATTATAATCTTATTCTTAATTACGATTTTAATTTAAATAGCAATTTAATTATTCATGAATATGCTTTTGTTTTTCAAGAACCATTCAGGAAAGAAAACATAGATATAGATATACCTAGTAACTATGAAACTTCTAATAAGGCAGAAAGAAGCTTTACTGACCTTGGTATGTTAAAGTTAACTTGCCTACAACAAAATAATATATTTATGTTAATAATAGCCTTTTTTTTTAATTTTATATTTTACAATAATACAAATAAATATATTAGGTACAAGAATCTTTTTAATTATATATCATTTTCTCAGGTGCAAGTGTCAGCCAATGGGACGTGGTAACTCCTCAACATATAAAACATGCTAAAAGTACTCCCCTCAGAAAAAATAGTGAGTTTTGCATGTTTGAATTTATTCTATTCAGCATTTGTATAATATATACTTATTATATTTTAGAAAAACATTTCAAAAGCCGATCCGCCGAGGCAACAAACCTCTTGCAGCAAAAGGACAAATTAGTAGGCTTACAAATAAAAGCGTTGGAGCAGGAGATTGGAATAAATGATGTTCGAAAAAGGAATGCTATCTTAAAAGAAGAGAAAATTAAATTAGAAATAGAACTTCTTAAAACAAAATTAAATAGTACAAAACATTAAGTTTTTTTTTTTAGCTAGAACTTAAAAGTGTGTTGCTACATAAATTATGTATATATTATATATATATATAAACCATATAAATTTATTCATATGTTATTACTTCTCAAAAGGTAAAAGTTATTATTTTTTTTTTTTCGTTATTTGTTGCTACATAAATTACCTTAAGCATTTTATTAATATTGTTATTACTTCTGTTAATATTATTATTTGTTTTTGTTACTGTTATTTTCAAATCATTATAAATAATTAAAATGAAGTTCCTAAATCATAACTTTAATTTCTATTTACTTACCATATAACTGTTCAACCTCACTGTAAATTGGCAAAGTGGTCCCTGATCAACCGATCTCTTTCTTGCCTACCTCTTGTATTTCCTGGCAAATCGAAAAAGTCTGACATGTCCTCTGACATTTTCATCATAGTTGTCTTCACACAAATCATTTGGAACTTCATCATGCATATCAATACAGATATTATGCAAAACAGCACATGCCACTATTATTGCTTGGGTGTTACTCAAATTAACTGTAATTCCTTTGCTGAGTACTGGAAATCTTCGTTTTAAAACTCCAAAACATCTATAATATTGTAATAAATAACATTAATTTCTTACCCATGATAAAAAAAAACATTGGTTAGATACAACAGGTACATATGATAATCACAAATTACATTTAAATCTATCCCACCATCTTCAACCAAGTAATATTTACCTTTCAATAACATTTCTAGTCCTGATGTGACTTTCATTGTACAACTGCTCATTTTGTGTCCTAGGGGTCAGCAGAGGAGTCATAAGGTAGGGCTTCACTTCATACCCACCGTCACCTAAGAGATAACCTTTTATGAGTCCTGTTTCAAATTTATTTTTTATTAAAGAATTGTCAAAAATGGTTTGATCATGGCATGACCCTGGCCATCGAGCAACTATGTTTATAATTTTCAGCCATGGATTACAAATGCATTGGACATTAATAGAAAAAAAACCTTTCCTATTTCTGAAGGTTTCCCCATTATCTCCACCTATAAAAGTTACATTGAATCATAGTTGCATAAAAAGGAATATAGTTGGTGGCAGTAGTATTATATTTTATTTATACCTGGTGACTGAATTTTTATATGGGTACAGTCTATAGCTCCTATTACTCTGGGAAATCTACTTCTGCTGTAAAACCCAGTAACTACTCTTTTTGTATCAACATCATTCATTGGGAACGACATGAATTTTTGTTTTTGCTTTGCTATGGCTCTACATGTTTGGTGAATGTAACGACAGGCTGATGATTCACTAACTCCAACAAAGTCAGAAATAGCTAACAAAAAAGAACCTGTAGCAAGATACCTGAGTACCATGTACAGCTTACAAGGTGCCAATATTGCTCTGTTCTGAAACAAAATATAGTAATACCGTAGGTAGAAGAAAAAATCACAGCAAAAACAACTTTTACATAGAGTTGAAGGATTTTCATATTGTTGGTTATTCGACGACAACAACAATATCTTTAATAAATAAGATAAAAACTTTAAAATAATTAGTTATTATTACATATTATATTGATCTCATTGACGACTGATTAAGCTGACCTTACAAGATAGTTGGTATACAAGTTAGGACATCCTGTCATCATAGCAGTATTATAAATTGTCAGTTAATCCCCGTCCATCCGACCCATAGTTAAAAAAAAAAGTTACACACCTTGATACTCCTATGCACATCCACACTTTAATGTAATATAACAATAGATGTTGTTGTCTCCAACAGTATCACTGTTTTTCATGCAACAACTGTTTCAAATTGTATTAAAAGCTACTTACCTTTGAGAAGGAGGTGATATTTCATTTTCTATCAATCTCAAGACCATACTAAACGTAGCTTTTGAAATACGAAATCGATTTATAAAATCATGATCGTCATACAGTTCACAATAGTTGACTCTTTCATAAAATATCCGAGGTCGACGTTGCATATCAATAATCTCTTCATCATCGTCATCGTTATCGTATAGTATTCGACGATACATTCTATTTATTTGAACTCTTGTTTTAAAAATGCCCTATGTAGAAACTATGAAAACGTTGAAGTAAAAAATCCGAAGAAAAAAAACGCGCCAAACTTATAAAATTCTACATGTTATCTACATGATTACAATATTATTATCATAATATAAACAATCCCTCCCACGACAACGCGGCTGATATCGTGGTCGTAACTTGGAGTTAGGTCATTATTACCTAGAATAATCGAGGGTTAAAATCTGGGAGTAAAGATTTTCATTAACTTGAAGTTATCACTTAACTCTAGATGGTGAAATTACATTTTTGCGCTAACTCCGAGTTATCGATAACTCGCTTTTTAACTCTTAGTGGTGAAACCGGGCCTTACAGTTGTCTTTCTTTATCTAACCGTTAAACCGCGTCTCCGTGTCAGCCGCGTCCAGCGACAATGTGACTAGCGAGTTGCGACTAAATAAATGTTGCCTGCCCCTGCGTACTTTTTGTTTTCTGCGTGCTATACGACGGTACAGACATACGTTGATTGTCGATAACTCGTGTCTCGTACTCTCGTATTGTATTGATTTACGTCTCGCCATTTTTATTTTACATCGTATACTATATAACTACGTGTACTTTTGTATCTTTTTTTTTGATTTTTTTGATGGTCTTTTGTGATATTGATTAGGTATCGCCACTGACGCCATTCGCCGATATTGAAGACAAGTACGTTTTACTTTTATCATTATGTGTTCCGTCACCATTGCCGTGACTTAGTATTTTGATTTATTTTTAGGTGGAAACATTGTCTTTATTAGCTATTGCTAATTGCACGAATACAAGACAAGTAGTACCTACGTCTATAACAGGTGATATACAACTTTATTTTTGTTATTATAGGTAATGTATTACTACATACTGTAAGAACATATTCCGGGGTAGGTCATACTTATCATATAATAGATATTTAAAGATATTATTATTTATATGATATTGTAGGTATCTAGTTTGTATTTTTTCCTTTTAAGCATATTCTAAATATAAAAATGAGTGAAAGTGAGAGAACAAAAAGAAGAAAAATCAGGGAAGAAACAAATGTCCTTAACAGTGTATATTTTCATTCCGGTTCCAATTTCAAACATGATGTATGTATAAGTAATAAAGTTAGTGCTATGAATCAAATAAAACCACAGTTAGAGACAAATTTTACTCCTTGTAGCAGTGTAGTTAAAATGTGTGAACCTAGTGCTTTATTTTCATCAAATGTTTCGACTCATCTAGAACAATTAGCTTCTTTAAGTTCTCCTATAAATTCAATACTAGTTACTCCATCTCATGCTTCTAACAATACTCCAGATTTTTCTATTAAACATTTTTTGGCAACATGATCAGTGCAATATAATATACTTCACAATGCTGTTAATGGTTTATTGAAAGGACTTAAGAAACATAATTGTTTTAACAATCTACCTGCTGACTAGGAATTTATTACAAACACCTTCTAGTGCTTCTAAACACATTCGCAAAGTTGAACCAGGACTCTATCATCATTTTTGATTAGCTAATGGCATTAAATTGAATTTACCTGTAAATGTTTTTGAAGTTAAAATTGCAGTAGGTATAGACGGATAACCAATTTCAAAAAGCAGTAGCAATCAGTTTTGGACGATTTTAGCTTACATTGAAATTGAGTCTCCATTGCCAAAAAATGTATTTTTAGTAGGTCTTTATTATGGCACAGAAAAACCACATTGTAGCAATGATTTTCTGTTAGATTTTGTTTTAGAAGCTACTGAACTTTCAACTAATGGCATAATGGTAAATTCTGTTAAAATTAATGTTTTTTGTTGCGATTCCCCTGCTAAAAGTTTTATCATAAAAGTCAAAGGGCATAGTGGGTTTTCTTCTTGTACTCACTGTAAAATTGAAGAAGAATACTTAGACCATAGAGTTTGTTTCCCTTATACACGAGTTAACTCTTCTGGTAGAGATCATATTTCTTATGTTAATACTTCGGATGAAAATTTTCATTTGAATAATACAATTTCAGATTTAGCAAAGTTGCCCAATTTTGATGCTGTTATTTCATTTAGCCTTGATTATTTACACCTTGTTAATATCGGTGTAATGAAGAAATTGTTAATGCTTCGGGTTAATAAGGGTCCACTAAGTACACGTATTGGGCTAAACAAATAAATGAATTATCTAAATCCATTTTAAAACTAAATTCCTGCATAACATCTGATTTTGTTAGGAAAGGAAGAAGTTTACAAGAACTTTCTAGGTGGAAGGCCATGGAGCATCGGTTTTTTTTTGTTATACACTGGACCAATTGTTTTAAAAAATATCATTACTGAAGCATGTTATACAAATTTTATGACACTTAATATTGCCATGCTTATTCTTCTGAGCCCAAATTTAAGTTTTCTTGTTGATTTTGCAAAGCAGTTACTAGATTTCTTTGTTATGAATTTTCAAAACATTTATGGTCCTCAATTTGTATCGCATAACGTTCATGGGCTACTCCATATTTGTGATGATTATTTAAGGTATGGTCTCTTAGATAACTGTTCTACATTTCCTTTTGAAAACTTCATGAAAGAGCTCAAGTCGTTTTTGAGAAAACATGATAAACCCTTACAGCAGGTTATTAATAGGTATAATGAAAAATATTTTATCAATTTGAACAATGCTAACGAAGATAAAATTACACAACTGGTAGTAGAAAAACCTGTACTAAAAAATCAACATACTAATGGCCCATTACCAGAACCTTTAAATGGTCTTCAATTTTATACTCTTTTATACAAAACTATAAAAATTAAAACTCAAGAAGAAAAAAATAGTTATATTTTAACCAAAAACAAAGATATTGTTCGATGTTCAAATTTTTGTTTAAGAGATGATGGTATTGTATTAATAATTGGCCAACAGTTTAAAATAAAATTAGCATTTTATGAAAGCCCTATCAACTTAACACTATTAGATATTTTTGTTGTACAAAAACTGTCTAAAAAAATTAAATGTTGGACTGAACATGACATAAAAAAAAAAATTATGTTGTTTGTTTATGATAACAAATACATACCCATGCCAGTAATACATACTGACATATAATTTAAAACTAATTTTTTTATTTGTTTATATTTATTATTTAAATTTAAGGTTCTGTTACGCTGACATTTGCTTTCTCTTTTTATCTTGTGTATTATTTAAGATTAAGGCTCTGGTTTCGTTTGGAAATTTGGTGCAAGGGACCTTTTCTGGGTAATGGTCGAATAATTTTTTTAATTTTATAACTTTTTATCAAGTTAAGCATATTTTAATTTAACTTAATATCTTGAATAACTATTAGTAAATTTGTCCCAAACTAAGCCAGAGCCTTGCAATTTTGTAAGTATGGAATATGTTTGTCTATCTCTCTATTACAAACAAAACAGGCTTATACTGCCTTTATTTGTTTACTACAAATGTTAGCCAATTTTAGTGGGATACACATTACATATTAATTATAATATTAAAGCATTGTTAAATTGTAGAAATAAGTTTATAAATATTGTTAAATAATAATTCAGTTTTTTATTATTATAATATATTATAATTGATAATGTTTGGCTGGAATATTGTAAATTTCACTGAAGATAACACGGTCTCGGTTGTACCTGATACATGGCTAAAAAAAAATATTTGTGCTTGGCCAAAAAATCAAAAAAATTCTCAAAAGATAATTGAGTCGAATAAAGCCAAATATAAATGATTTTTATTTTTATAATGTTCAAAAAATGTCTGGAAAAACATATAGTGAGTGATACATAATATAAGGCCTTTTTTATATTCAAAAAAAATCTGTATTACTAAGTAATAACTAATTACATTATATATTTAATATTTATTCTATAGCTTCTTTAGATAAAGCTAAATCAAAATTACCTAAAGCGATGATAAAATCAGATGTATCATCTACTGATGATGACTATTTTAATGGTACACCTAAATATAATTTAAAACGCAGTGCATCTCCTAAAAATAGTCAACCTAAAATCATGAAATTAAATTCCGAACATCAGCATGAAATTTCAAGTTGCCCACCTCAGTATAACCCCATAAAAGGTACTGCAACGTGCTCTGATGTCTCATATATTAAATATAATATACATATGCATCGAAACGTAGATAATAAATGACCAAATCCAAAATAGGGAATATTTCTTACAACTCACTAACGAGTTCGTTAAAATAAATATGATCAGTAATTTTAGGCGTAGAAGTGAAAGGCGAAAACTAATCAGAAAACTTAAAAACAGCGGAGTAACTTTTCTTAGAAACGCTGGCCGCATCGATAATATTATACAGCGGTATCGCTCATGAGCACATACAGCATCATTGCACGTACGCGTATAATTTGACAGGAAATCATCGACATATGATTAACACACTGCGTCGCTCAGATAACGCAAAGCGTGGGAAGAAGCAGATGCAGGTGACGCTGACCAGCAGGGATCTGCCGGTATCACGGGGGTCTATGGACGATATATAATGGGGTCCAGATTAGGCACATTTCAGACGTGATCCACCAGAGTTAGAGCAAGCACCTTCACGTCACCCAGATCAATAGTTTTGTCATTTGGACTTAGAATAGTTTTCACTAGTTTAATTTATTTAATTTATTGGACTTAGAATAATTTTCAATAAAAAAAAACACTGAGAAAATATTTCAACAGTCTTCATTTTTTACAACAACCCATCCGATACTACATCATTCTACTGTTTGTACGTGGCACGTTACAGTACTTAAGGAAGCATACTTAATACTTTTATTTGTTATATTATTATTAGTATTCAAGTAATAATTTTTATTATTTTAGATGGTACTGTTGATCAAGACGTACTTTTTCTCAATCTATTAATCATATTTCCAAAGATTCAGATAGTGACATTCAAACATTGGTAGTTTTGATGATTCCGATCAAGATCCAACATGGACAAAAAAACAACAAAAAAATTTAGAACAGGATTTTGGTAATACTTATCATGTCAATAACATCAACAAAAATACCTACATTCTATATACTGTATTTTTTACAATACATAAAATACTTTTTATCTTGAATTGTATTATATTTAAAACTGAAAACTTAAAAAATAGTTTATATTTGTACCTTTATTTAGTAAAGTTTTAATGAATTTTTGATTATACATCTCCATTGAAAATGATTCCAATTAAATCTATTCCAAGTCCTGATTTTATTATGACGTCACCCAGTGGACCGTGGAGAGTAAGCTCTCAGAATAACAAAAAAAGTCACAAAAACAATACTTCTGATAAATCAAAAACTACTAACGAATTACATTTAACAGAATTTAATAATAAGAATTCAACAGTTAATGACAATTCTGTCAAACGCCAACTACAATATCCAGTTGAAAACCAAAACATGATATCGGGTAACTTAATAGTTTTTGTTATTTACTAGCCATTAATAACAATGTGCATATAATAATATGTTTTTAATATAAATTTATAATAAGTCCCCTTACAGTATAATAGTGGTGTCAAAGTTTGAATGTCATTAAGTAGATTACTGTAATGAGTGTATTATATTATAATTCAATGATATTATACATATAGGATTAAAAATGATTCTGAGCGAATATTTATTATGGTTATGGCGATAACAGTGTGGTGTTGAAGCTCGTTTTTGTTTTTTTTGTTAACCAATTGTGTTGCCATCTTTACTCGCCTGATTCGTGCTCAACTGGATTGTCTTTTGTTTATTTTCTCGTGTTCGTGTTTGCGGATCCGTTCGTGTTTCAACTTCGCTTCTGGAACTCATTCTTACACGGCAACTTTCTGGTCTCACGTAAGCTTATCATCTATTACTTCATCTGCTTGTAGCTATCGATCAGCTGTTTCGGCATTCGTTGATCACTACGTAGTTATAAGGTACGCCTTGCCACATCTGACGTCACAACTTCATTCCTTAAGCCTATCTCCTTAATATAATATTTCACCTTTCGCTTTGCTGTAGTTTTGATTGTATCTCTCTATTATAAAGAGTGCTGGTAAGTGTACGGCTGCATTCCAACAATGAGCGCATCTAAACAAAATATCATTTCTCCAGCTGCACCTATTATTAATCGTACTCTTAGGAGTAAAGCTAATTCAAAAAGCTCAGAAAATTCTATTTCTACTAATGACCTTATGTCAACACTCCAATCTTTCCGGACTGAATTCTTAGAATCTACCAAATCACAATCCAAAGTGCAGATATCACAGTTCAATGAACTTAAAAGTGATATTCAGAAGCTTTCTTCTCTCATCACCGAGCTCAAGGCTGAAAACACTCAACTTAAGGATGAGATTAACATCCTCAAAAATAAAGTTGAGATCCTTGAAAGCCCTGAGTCGGTGGTTCATTCTAATTCATCGCTTTCTCAAATGCTTCAAGAAGTCTCTGAGAAAGAACTTTGTGCTCACAATGTTTTGGTATACGGCTTATCGGAATCATCTTCTACGTCTGCTCCTCAACGAATTAGTGACGATAAAATAGCATTGGATAATACTCTTGAACAGTATAACAGTATCATTCCTAAATCCACCTTGAAGCTTGTCCGTCTTGGAAAAGTGCGTCAAGATCATACTCGCCCTTTGAAAATTATCTTTCAATCCAAAGATGAACCAATCAACTTCATACGCGACTTCACTGATGCTAAACTTGGTGGAGCTATGTTTCCAACTAATTTCCGGATTGTCAGGGATAAAACTGTCTATGAACGTGGTTTACTCGGTCTTGTCATTCCGAACTTGATCGCAGGGCTAAATCTGGTGAGGTTGGTCTGCGGATACGATATGTCAATGGTGTGCCAAAAATTATACAAGATAATTAAAAAAACCGGGTCCCTGGAAGCGGATCCAATCATCAACCTCAACCCTAAGTCAAGTATCTTCTTATTGCATGTTTAATCATAATTTTCTTAATGTTAAATGTATTTTTTGCCGTAATGCTAAATCAACTTTTAATTCGGTTCTATCCGATCTTAATAATTTAAAATATAGGGTTACCTCAGGGCAACACCTTGTTAACCGTGAACCTGTGTCGCAATTATCAAATAATATTTTGTCTATTCATTACCAGAATGTACGTGGCCTACGCACGAAATTGTCTAACCTTCATACTAACTTTGTTCTATCCACACACGATGTATATATATTAACCGAAACATGGCTTTCCAAAGAAATATCCGATGCTGAGCTGGGGCTTGATGGGTATGTAACTTTTAGATGCGATAGGAATATTAATGCTAGTTCTAGTTTACGTGGTGGTGGTACATTAATTGCTGTACATGCTAAGTTCAGACCTACTATAGTTTCTTCTCCGGCTCTTAATGTTGAACAAGTATTTGTACGCATTTCCCTCCCTGGCGGTGCTTCTGTACTCTTAGCAGGCATTTATTTGCCTCCTTGTTCTGATGTGTCTAGATATGAGAACCATAGCAATGCAATGGATCATGTATGGGAATCCTATCAATTTGATTTTGGTATTGTATGTGGTGATTTTAATTTACCTAATATTAGATGGTCTAATAGGGCCTCTGGCCTTGAATATGATGGTTCTGTTACTGATAAAGTTCGTCAGATCGGTGATCAATACGGAGCCTTTCACTTTGAACAAAAAAATAATGTCCCTAATATATCTAACTCTTTCCTTGACTTAGTTTTTACAAATAACAAATTTGTCAAAGTTGAGGAATCATCTGAGCCTCTCTTACCTTGTGATATGTATCATCCAGCGCTTACT
This sequence comes from Aphis gossypii, assembly GCF_020184175.1. Lineage (NCBI taxonomy): Eukaryota > Metazoa > Arthropoda > Insecta > Hemiptera > Aphididae > Aphis > Aphis gossypii. Next base: position 269,370 of record NW_026083026.1, read on the forward strand.
ATATCCTGCACATGTCCCTTAGATATCCCTGTCCTTAATAATAGTCATTCTTTTCACGATTTCAAACATAGTAACTACGTTAAGGCAAACGATGATTTACGCAATATTAACTGGGCTCATCATTTATCGTCGTTAACGACAGAGCAGTCAGCTAAGTTCTTACAGAACTCACTTCTGCATGTCATTGATCACTGTGTACCTTTGCTCACTTTTCGTAACTCATCCTTTCCACCCTGGGGAACTAAGAGCCTCAAGGATCTTTTGGTCAAAAAGAAACAGGCCCATAAAATTTTTAAAACATTTGGTGGATTTAATAATTACCGTTGTTTCTCTCTTTTACGTGCTCAATGTAAATTTGTTTCAAAAAAGTTGTACAGATCCTATACGTGTAAAATGCAAGAGCAGTTGTGTAACAATCCACGCTCGTTTTGGGACTATGCCCGTAAGGCTCAAGGTAGTCAGAATATTCCGGAGAAAGTTCATCTCGATAGCATAAGTGCCTCCGGTGATCAAGTTTCTGATCTGCTCGCTTCTTATTTTTCCTCGGTTTATGTTAAACCTAGGGTGATATCTGATGCTCAGTTGAACTTGATAACTACAGAGCAATTTTCGTTTCTCCTATCCTCAATAACAATTACCCCTGACGAGGTGTCTGCTGCTTTTGAATCACTTGCTACTACTCGGGGTTCCGGACCTGATGGTATTTTAGCCATCTTTTTGTATCGTTGTAGAAACCATCTCATTTTGCCGATCTGTGTGATATTTAACAAATCCCTAGCAGAAGGAATCTTCCCCTCCGTTTGGAAATGTAGCCGTGTTACACCTATTCTAAAATCGGGGGACCCTACTGATGTCTGAAATATCGGCCTATTTCTGGTCTACCATTCTTAGGCAAAATGTTTGAATCGATTGTTCTGAAGCGTATCCAACGTCCACTCTTGTCAACCATCTCGGTTGACCAACACGGATTTTTTCCTGGTCGGTCAACATCTACCAGTGCAATTGATTTTGTATCTCTTGTACATGTTGCTTTTTCAGCTAGGCGGCAAGTTGACGTTGTTTGCACAGACTTCTCAAAAGCTTTCGACTCGATTGATCATAATGCACTGATATATGTCTTGGATCGGTTGACTAATATCTTCTTGAACCGATAAAAATGTATTGGAAGACATACATGGGATATCCAGTGTTGCATATAATTCTGATAATTGACTATAGCCAATACCAATAGCAATAGTGCCGCTTACTGCTGATTGATTGATTGGCATATAAGTATCGGGTTTTTGTTTTTCCGATTCAATGTATGATGTAGTGTTACACATTTTACAAATAAATTTAAATACTGTTCTAAATCCAAACTGTGTTTCATTTATTAAAGTCATATCTAAAAACGAACAACCCATATAATTTACGTGGACGGTATTCTGGATCTGATTGAAAATATGATACACGTCTACTACTCGTCGTCCTTTAAACAAGTTTTCAGAAGTTGTACTAATAAATTATAAAAAATAATTACTTAAATATACTAACCTGATCAATTATTTAAATTATATTTACCTATTATTAGTATGACTAGTATAACTGTCTACGTTTATAGTTGACGGTCCTTCAGTTATTGAAGATATTATTGTAGGTTCTATAGTGGATGGTACATTATCTCCACAACTAAATATACAAATCATTTTTAATATACAACACAGTAATTTATTTACCTATTTACGTGGTAAAATCTAGTTTTGAATTGTCAATCCTTAGCTATGAAAGTTAAACATTTTATAATTTTTTAAGTACAAAATCATTTTAGATTGAGCAATTTACGGACATTTTCAGTTTCCAATTTTTTAGATTCTGAACGAAATGATGAATGTATTGATTTTACAATGAGGTTTTTTTATTTTTTTTATTTTTGTGTCTGTCACCACGTTTTGGAGCAGTAAAAGTGCTTCGATTTTAAAAAGTGACACCTGTTTCTGGTAGGAAAGTGAATCTAGTTGGTACTTTGGGGGGTCAAAAGTAAAAAATTTCCAATAGTTTTCAAAAGCGTCAAAAACCCTAAAAAAGTAACAGAAAAACGGGAATTTTTTCGCAAAACCAGTTTTCGACCAAATCGATTTTTTTATATAGTTGTAAATCAAAAACTAATTACTGTAAAAACTTGAAATTTTCACCAAAGTTTTATATTAGTGTTACCTATATACAGTTAAATTTTCAAAAAAAAATTGGCTTTTTTGAGTTATTTATAGACAACTGAAATTTTCAAATTTTCTGAAAAATTTTTTTGAAGTGTCGATAAAATTTTTTTGGCGCAATCAAAATACTTGAAAATTTAATACAAAGTTCCTCATAAGTTCTTATAGTGATTAAAAAATTATAAGAATACACAGACACAAATAAAAATAAAAATAAAAACTTACGGATTTCTATAATCATTCTTACTACAAGTAATAAGCTCGTGACTTTCCACATTCGATATTTCCAAATCACTAAAAGTTGTATAAGTCCTGTTGGATGGTGTACTACTAATAATGAATGATATGTCACATTGTACACTAGACGAACGTAATGGTTCATTATCAACATTTCTATGTACAAAATAATTAATTAATTTTTATATTGATTATTATCTATTATATTTATATAATTATAAATTTAAAATTAATAGGTATAACCATACTTTAGCACAATATTAAAAATCTTATCTGGTACCTTATATCTGGTACTTCAAATGATATATTCGGGGATACATTAGCTTCCAAAGCAGACGACTCAATTACATCATCTTCATGTAAAACATGCTCTAAATGTTGGAATGGGGCAGCAGAACTGTTAAACGATTAATAAATAGATAATATAATATATACTTTAAGGTAGAACATAATTATGTAGTATAAAATAATTAGTTTATTACCAATCTGGTGTAAAAACAGATGTTGAAGTACTAGGAAGGGAATAATCAGCTCCTAAATGTGGGTAAAAATTGATGTTTCTAAAAAAAATAGTACCTATACTAGTAGGTATACGTCATAATATTATATAATTTAAAAAAATAGTTGTAATTACCTAATTGGTCTAATATTAGGTTGATTGTTCACTATTTCTCCATTAATCGAATTTTTAAATATTTTAAAACGATCTTTCATTATATTTCTTATTGATCTTTTTCTAGAAACAAACTGTGTTTTTTGGATTTCTATTTTCGGTGGGTCAGTAACGTCCAAGTTTGAAGCATAGTTGACCAAAATAGCATTATATTGATATTTTCCAGTTAACTTAAAGATACTTTTGTATAGATTTTCCGATGCGAAGTATTCAACTTGCACAATTGGTTTTTTAACACTAGGTAATAAATTCGTGCCTATCGCTTGCCACTCGATGCCATCTGACATTAATTTTGTTTGATTGTATTCTATAAAAATATACCACTAACCTGGCTGTGGCTCAAGTTTTGAACATTCAACAGCGCCCGATACTTTGTTCGGATTTTTAAGCATTTTTATTGCTTCTAGTAAATTAACTTTTAGACGATTAGTCAAAACATACAAATTGTGTGGTTGATTATTTGTTTTAAACATGTTTGTAACTTTGTAAGTATATAAATGTTTAAACAATAAATATTACAGATCAAAGTTAATAATATATTCACTGTAGCACATTTAAAATGTCACAAATTACTGATATCTACTTACATCATGCGTCCCGTATCAACTAAATAGACAAATTAAACTAGTACAAGACATTCGACGGACGTTTCCAGATATTGATAAATAAATCACATCAAATGTTAAAACAATTATTGTCATTGTAAGACATAGATAGGGTGTTGGACGACGCTGCGACCGTGGGATACACTGAATAAGTGTTTTTTTTGTATAAGACACAATACCTATAACGAAAATTATAGAGGACATTTTTTTTAACAATCGAAAGAAGCCCGATTTTCGATATTTTTATTAATTAGTTAAATAATTAACCGATATAAAGTAAAAAAAAATGTTAATTTACTATACGATATTAGACGGTTGGAATACGATATCAAAAATCGGATTTCTTACGATTGTTAAAAAAATTCTCCTCTACAATTTTTATAACAGGTAGTTTTGTTGTAAACCGCTTCAATAAGCCGTATTACTTGAAGAACAAAAGTATAGTTTTTATAAGTATAAAATTTGGATACGAATATAAAATATAAAACCGAACCAAATTAAATAATATTTGTCACAAAATAATATTATATAATAATCGTTTTCTTATTTGGGTATTTATAAACTATGTACCGGCACACGGCTGCGATAGAAAACCTGTTTTGACCTATGGTGCGGTACTGTCGTTACTGTCGTAAGTGTCGTTAATCGCAGCACATGACGAGCGTAATTAATTGACGAGCATATTTTTTTAACCGAAAAACATGGTTTCGTAATTCAAGTAATATGGCGTTGTGATGCGTTTTACAGTATAAATACCTATTACAAAAATTGTAGAGGAGAATTTTTTCTAGAATCGTAAGAAGCCAGATTTTTGATACCTTGTTCCAATCTTCCAATATCGCATGGTAAATTAACACGTTTTTTTTTTACTTTTTATCGATTAATTATTCAACTAATTAATAAAAATTTCGAAAATCGGGCTTCGAACGATTGTTAAAAAAGTTCTCCTCTACAATTTTTATAATAGGTATTTCTACTGTAAACCGCTTCAATAAACCGTATTACTTGAATTACGAAACCATGTTTTTATGCCATATTTCGTCTACTAGTGCTCCCTCTTAATTGTAAGTTATTTTGGTCTCTTCCTATCTACGTCGTCGTCGTTATTGTGTCTTGTGTTGCCTACCCCGTCAGTCTCAGGAGTCGAACATTTGGTTGCCTATGTCAAACATACCAGGCGTCATCGCCACATCGTAGCAAGCCCATAGGGCAACATTTATTTTTTTGTTTTTTTTTTTTGTTTTAGAATATTTCATATTTGGATAATATTGAAAGTTTGCTAAAAAATGAAAAAATTGAAACTGATATCATAAATACTATTACGGTAAAACAAGATGATAATTTGATAAATGTGAAATCTCCAACTGACGAAAAAAGTTCAGATTACTGGACCATCAGACACTGTAAGATCAAAAATATTAAGAATGTTGATAGCAAGAACAGGTAATATAACATATTATATTATTTATATACGGAGAGACCAGGGCTATTTTCGGATAAACGCTTTTATAACGAATGTAAACTAGTGAATGATATTAAATCATTATCCCTATAAAGACGATACACATTGCTGACAACTTATATGCTCTTTATTATTTAATCACCAATATTCAAAAATGTATTAACATTATTCACTTTGTCCAGCTATCCACTTTACCCAGATCCTAATATAATATACTTGTAATACATTTTTTAATAATCATATTACAGTAAGATTCAAAAAAAAAAAAATTTTTATATATATATATATATATATATTTTATAGATGGAAAAAAGCTGAATGTAGCCTTAAAGTAACGATAACCGATCAAGTAAAAGATCTAGAACTTAAGAATAATTTATCAGAGATTGTACAAAAAATATTCACACGCTTTATGACTGATCAAAAGAGGAAGATAATAAAATCTACATTATCAAAGACAGACTAATGTATTTATTAATGTCAGTAGAAAACAATTTGAATATATAATAGATACTATGTAAAATAAAAATTTTTTCAGTTTAAATATACTTGTGTTATGAAACTTATTTATACATCACTCACATTGTATACCAATTAAATATTATATTATATAATATTTTATTTATGTATGTAAAACAAAAACTAACCGTACATTTATTTTAGAATGTAGTAAAAAGTAGTAATAATAAATAATAAATAATAATAATAATATAAATTACTGGTTAACAGCTGATTGAAAAAAAATTAGACTACTTATGCCGGGTTGCATGAAACTGAACTTTAAATTTATTTAATGAATAGTTTTATTGAACCGTTAAATATTTTTACATGGGCGTTTGAGTTGCACAAACCGTACAATAAAAATATATTGGTATTAAACATGATACCAAAGTTTGTGTAGAATTGTAAGTTTATCACAGAAAAAGTGATAACATCTTTAGAGATCATGTCCAACAGCTGTTAATTTGTACAGGTACAATAACAATACTGTAAATTGTTACACTTAGTTCATAGTTGTTCTGAATCTGACTTCTGACGTACTGATGACTGAGTTCAACTGACCGTTCTATCTTATTCTCTTTTTAAGGTTTATTCTGTTTCAGTTAATTTTTAGTGTTGTTTCAGTACACCTTTTTTAATATTTTAAAGATGTCTAAAAACCAATCAAAAATTAAGCGACAGAGGGGTAAGAACTTCAGTGATCGGGAAAAAGATTTGTTAATTGATTTAATACTTCCCTTTAAATCAATTATTGAAAATATTAAAGTAAGTAAAGCGTTCTTTATAATATTTCTTTTAATCTATGATTTTTAAGCTTGAGCTAATCATTATGGAAATTCTCCGAAATATTTTATTGTTCTATTTTAACCAAGGTATAATTATTTGAACATTATCCATATTTATGTTTTTAATGAATATAATAAGTTCATTATATTTTAGTTACCTATTTATTCTATATTAGACTGATGTGGTTTGGAATACCAAAAAGGCTGAGGCATGATCTGAAATAACCAGCCTCTATAACTTTCAACAAACATCTGGTATTCGAATAGATGCACAATTAAAAAATCTCTATGACACTCTTAAAAGAGATGCTAGAAAAGAAAAAAGTAACGATAAGGTAAAAAAAAATTTATATTATTATTATTTTGCTCATTATATTACCCAATTTTTGTTTATAATACCAATCCTAAACATTAAATCAAATTTAATAATACTACATTACTACCAATATAATTATATATTTAATAACATTTTATAATGTTTATTAAAAACTAAACAAATCAAATTATCAAATTCAGTAGTACATAATTAAGTTTGATCCTCAAGTAGGTAATCTAACTTATATTTCATTATATAAGTACCTATTGATTATCTATAAGTTTGAAATTAACTATGTAAATTTAAATAAATTGTTTAATATTACAGAAAATAAATTAATTAGAAAACTGTTAGAATAATGCATTAATATAATTTATAATAACTTTAAATAAGTGTAAAAAACGATACATAATATCTTGAGTGTTAAATAAAAAAAAAAAATTAGAATATATTGTAAAATGTTATTATTAAATATTAAATATAATTAGTTTTTCTGGTTTCTTAAGTATCACTCCCACTTTGTGAAGGCTTTTAATAAGATTAATTTTAACTTATCAAGATATTTTGTTTATCTATTCAACCTATTAAATTGTATTAAAATTAACCTCATACAATGTTTATCAGTATAGTTGTATATTTACAATGTTTAGGTTCAAATGTATAAAACAGGCGGTGGACCAAATAATAGCCTTGTATCAAAGAACACTGAAAAAATTATTGGGTTACTAGGTGACCAAATGGATCCATTATTTAATTCTATTGACTCTGATGCTAATTACAATGATGGTAAATACTAAATACCTACAGTATTAATAGTTTTTAATGAAACAATGTATCAAAGTTAAAATGGTTTATTCAAATATAGATTTAATTTAATTATTTTTTTTTTATATTTAGCAAGATTTGAAGTTGTTGATATATTTTCTGAGGACATTAGCAACCTTCAAGATTCTAGTATGTATTTATCAACTATTTTTTTTAATTATTATTATTTTTTTTTTTTTTAGCTTTCATGAACCATTTAGGCTATAAAATGGAAACCTCTTATGTAAACTAAATCCAAGTTTCCATTCCAGTTCTCTTTTAACTCCTTTACATCTTTTCTAATTACATCTAGCCATCTTTACCTTGGGCTTCCTCTTGGTCTACTTTGATATATTTGATTCACCTTAACCATCTTTATAAGAGATCTATCAGCTCTCCACGTATTCCCAGCCCAGGCAAGTCTCAAACTCCTAACAAACTGCACTATGTCCTCTTAAAATAGGTCTATAAATTTTTCTTAAAGTTTTCCTCTCAAATACAAAGAGTTTATTATAATTCCTTACTGTTGTGGCCCATGTAAAATACAGTCAAGTCTAGATAACTCGAATCTCAAAGAGAACAAAAATAAATTTGAGTTATGTATTTTTCGAGTAGTGTACCTTAAAAACAATTCAAGTGGCAAAAAAAGTTATAAAGGTTTTTGACTTATTGAGGTTTGATTTATTGAGATTTGACTGTATATAGTTCATAGCCAATAATCATCTTACATAAATTACCTTGTACAGTGGCGGTATAAACAAAGTTACATATACACAGTTGTATAAATGAAAGTAGAAGGTGGATACTGGTTGGGTAGGAATTGGCACTTGTCAAGTCAATGTATGTTATAATGGATTGACTTTAAAATTATAATATCTAACTAAATGTATGGTTTTCTATTAATGGGTAAATAGGTGGATTGTCAATATTCATATAAATTAAATTGCGTATATCATGCCGCCACTGACCTTGTATAATGTATTATAATCAATGCTAATAACTATATAATTGGCTATTGATGTAGCTAATATGTTTCAAAATTCAGACATCCTATGTGAACCTGTTATTCCTGAATCCATATCTTTAAACAAAACATTATCATCTTTGAGTCAACCATACTTGTCTAATACTTCCACTCCTTCAATATCCACTGCATCTACTTCCAATCCATCCAACAAAAGCATATATAATTCCTCTATGAAATCTAGTAACAGCAATAATTTTGAAACTGAGTCCAAACAAATTTCATCAAAAAGAGTATATGACGGCTTAACAACATTAAATAATAAAAGATTAACAAAAACTGACAATAGCACTAAATTTGAAGAAGAAATATATAGTAATAAAATTAAAAAAAATAAAATTGATATTGAAATAAGTGAACTTGAGCGATCATTGTTAATACAAAAAATGAATTATGAAAAGGAAAAATTTGAATCTGAAATCCGTCAAAATAAAATTCGTGAAGAAATATTATTAACCGAATTGATGCACAAGAAAAAAATGTTTGGGATTGAATAAGTTATTTATTAATATTTATTTAGAACCAACTTATATTTTATTGTTATTTATATACATATATATTACATTACTAAGCTACTAGGTATATTCTTATATAATATATACTACTTTATTCTCATATATTATATGACTATATTCTAAATTCTTATATTATTTAAATATATTACTATATTATTAGAATATTTTATATTATATTGTTAATTTAATAATAACCATTTTTTTTTCAATTTTATTTTATTCTAATGAATTATGATAATTTTTAAACTTAAAATGTATTATAATATTTATATTATGTGTTGGTATAAAGTATAATACATTTTTTATTATTATTAAGAATTAATTTATAATTTTTATCAAAAATAAATTTTTATTTTTTATGTAAAAACAGAATTAATTAATTGTGTCCTAACTAAGTTACCCGTCTGTCTAGCAGGGTTAACATAAACTGCATTTAATAATTCATTATTTATTATATTGTCATGATCGTCTGGCATTTCATCATTTTGCTGTTTCAACATATTATATAAAACAGCAGTAGCAACAATTGTCATCATAGTTGTGTTCAGCTGTGTACGTATTCCTACTGCTAACACAGGAAATCTCCGTTTCCACACACCAAACATCCTTTCCACAACGTTTCTTGTGCCAATGTGGGCTCTCTATTATGTAAAATTAAATCATGTATATGGATCTAAAGACTTGTATCTAAATTATACCTGATATCGTTTCTCTGCCTCAGTATTAGGATTAAAGAGAGGAATCATAAGGTAGTGTAGTAACCAGTGATAGTTACTGCACGCTTCTTTTACGACGAATGCACGTTCCGTCGTAGGTTGGAGAGATGAGGTATATTAGTTAACAATAGATTAATAAGATAATTGATACGTTTATTAACTTGTTAAAACAATAAATGAAAAGGCTTTCGTTAGCGTAAGCACAAGTACTTATCTACCGGAGAGCAAGTGACAACACTGACTAAGTCTAACTGACTCTTAACTAACTCTAATTAAATCTATGATGAGGACTCATATTTATATGGAACATGCCGTGATGGATAATAGGATGATCTACGTCTATGAAGTGGCGTGATGTGTTTAATCCAATCAGGAAACGGCATCAGTGATCCGACTCGGTGGCGTGATATAGTTATAGGCCACTGGACTTTAGAACGACGTTTTTATACTAAAAACGTCGGTTTACTACAGTAGTCACGACAAGGATACCCACCATCTCCTAATAAAAAGCAATTTCCAAATTCATAATTTTCAAATTGAGCTCTTATCATGCTATTATTGATGTTTTTTTTTTACCTAGCGACAATATTAATTATATTCAAATTGCTGTCACATATGGTTTGAACATTAAATTGCGTGATATTGATCTAGGCCACTGGACTTTAGAACTACGTTTTTATAATAAAAACGTCGGTTTACTACATTCCTCCCCTATAAGACGATACTCCGTATCACATCGGGTAGGAGTACACGGAATACCTTGTCTTGATCTGAGGTGCGGATGGTAATGGAATAATGTCGTCCTTGATCTGGTCCTGTGTTCGATTAGTTGCTGGAACGTCTTCGTTTGGTTCTGACTGGTATGGTTCTTCGACTTGTACTGGAGTATGAAAATGCCATAATTCTACTTCTGGATCTGTTGCGATATTTCGTCTGGATCTCCTGGTACCGTTTATTGTGCACCATGGTTGTTTTTCTGTGCATCTTATTATAGTTAGAACAGTACAGATAATTGTTATTGTACTAATTACATATAATAAATAGTCGTGTCTGCGTTTACTATTTCGTATATGTTCTGTTTTGGCATCTTTGATCACCATTTCTTTAATTTCTGATGTTGACTTTGAGACTATATTTAAATCGAACATCTGGTTGGTTCGAATATGCTTATTTTCCAAAATATTAGTCGTTAACCTAGCATATCTATCTTCAGGTTCTTTAATTTGAGAATTTGGTACAAAATCAATTAGTTCAATATCTGTTTCGAATTTATGTGGAATCAATAGGTCGCGTGACGCATAGGCTTTACACGTTTCGTTTAAAGATAGTATACCTACTCCTTCTAGGAAATGATTTGTACTTCTCTTGTCTTGGACGTGTTGTATTATATGTATGAATATTAGATAATAAGAGATGTTAGTACGTAAGAAATAAGTTAAGAAAAACTATAGATAATAAGTAAAACAGTAAAATTCAATAAGTTAAGAAATAGTTAATTATTCACAGAAATAGGTTAAAATAACAATTGTGCAATTCGGTGCCAGTAAACTTTATATTACAGTTAGCATAGTAAGCAAGATATAATAATAAGAAATGTAAATAAATTTGTTTAATAATTTACTAATCGGGTTAAAATAACAATTACACAATAATCATAGTATCTATAATTGTAAATTTAACGTAGTAATAGAAAAATGTAGAACAATCGATAGTAATTCGATTGTAAGTGTAATATATAAGTGAGATGGCTAAGACAGCAAAGGTAGTCAGTGGTGGTGATCGTGTGACTCGAGCACCACCGGACGTCGTGTTTAAATAAAGTTCTTCATTTGCGTTATTTTGTGTTTAACTTTATTTTGGTATACGTTCGAGTAATCGACGTATACGACAGACGCATGTAATGAATATGGTTTCTCCTGATGTAGCATAGATCCATTCGTTTTTGAACTTCAATTTGTGAAATAGATTTGCTCCCAACTGCGCTTGCATGATTTCGCAACTGTCTGGAACCTCTTTTGGCTCTTGTAGTAAAAGCACCTCGCATATAGGACGTCCGCTTCTAGGATGTAAAGGATACATTTTAGGACATAAAAGGAAATCGCCGGCATGTTTACAAAGGCTTTGATCAATTTCATCATAGACTGAATACATTTCTTTAGATTTACTTACAGCTAAATACTTATAATTAGGTTTTATATAAACACAATTATTATTATTACAATCTGGTAAAGGCATTAGCTGAAAAAGTGTCAATTCGTATTGATATACTAAAGGTATATTTAAAATAAAAACAATTTTGTCATTTGAATAATATATCGTTATGTCTGAGAGGGGTATCATTTCCCAGATAGCAAGAAAACATTTTTTTGACAATGTATAATTCTTACTGGTGTAATGTACATCATTATATTAACATTTTTTTTGACCATGAAATTAGTTACAAAAATGTTTTAATATTGTTAATAAAATAATGGTTGGCCACTGAAGTTACATTATTTTATTAATAATTATGTATTATTTATAAGTTATTAATGGTACAATAATATAACAACATTCATATGTAATAGTATTATAATATTATTTACCGAATACTTCATTAAAAATGCGTTAAAATTATTATAATAATAATTTATTTTAGTTAATATATAAATAACATTATAAAATATAATGCTTTAATATTTGTTACCAAATATTTTTTTAACCTGGATGATAATATTATATTGTCAACATAAAATAATATGATTTTCATAAATAAATGCATCATATTATAATAATATGATACATAATTATATTACCTTTTTTCAAAAATAATAATTTGTAAACATTGCTTATTAAGGAATAATATTAGATTCAAATAAGTATAACAATCAACAAATAATTTATTACTTTTAGTGAATATCCTTTTATTAATACAGAATTTTGTAAGTTCCTTTCTTACAAAAAAAAAAAAAATGTTTTCTAAATTTACATATTTATGTGTATGTCATTACTGAGAGTAATTATTATTATATTAAATCATACAATATTATTAGAATTATCTGCAGATAGATCTTCTTGACATGGCTTAATATAGTTTCCTCGAAATTTTGCTCCAGCAATGAAAATTTTTATTGGTTGCTCTACATCAATTTTATCATATTTCTGGTGTCTCTTCATTTTTTTTACAGAATCTAAATACACAAATATCATAATTAATATTAAATTCATTGCTAATATACATTAAGTAATGTTAATATTTTGAGTTACCAAATATAATGGAACATGATTTTAATGTTGAAAATATTTTCTTCTTTTTTTGTCCTTTATAGCTGTACTCTTGTAATAAATTATCGTCGAAAAGATAACGCATTTTTGATCGAATGGTACTTGGGAGTGTATTACGGACATATCGACTTAGTTCATTAACCTAAAAATAATTATGTATTTATTTGTCTTAGTTTGAAAAGTTTTAAGGAATAATAAAACTGTTGAAAACATTTATTTTTATTTTTTTATTAGAATACATTTTTACCATTTGAGTTGTAAAGTTTGGGTCAAAAATAAGTTTATCTTCAAATTTTTGAAGAGAGTCTTCATCTTTTAAAGGAAAATCATTGTTTATAATATATTGAAATGAATCTTTGTCATGAATAGTGGCACCTTCATTATTGTATTCAGTTGTGTTGGCAGATCTTATATAATATATTTATTATAAGATCTTCCAGCTTATCAATTTTGTCATGCAACGATTTTACTTCATATTTTATGTTTAAAATGTTTCGGTTTAGTTTGTCAAGTATTTCCTAAACGAAAAAAATCAATACAAATAATATATTGATGAAACAGAAAACCAATATTTGATTAAAAATATTAGACACTATATTTATTATTATAATACATTATATATAATAGCTACTATATACAACCCACTAACATATACTAATATTATAAACATACCAATATTATCATTTGATGTTGGCAACTTATTAGAATTAAATTGTAGTGGAGTACTTGTGATAGTAGCATTATTATTGATGGTTGAAACTTTAAATGGAGAGGATAATGTTTTTATAATTGTAATTTGGTCATCAGGTGTTTGGTCGTTTTGATCTGAAATTAAAAACCACAATTTAGTAAACTATTATATTTATATATATATTTTTTTTTAATATTCAGTTATAAAATTGAACATTAAATATAGATATATACCTAATAAATAAAAAAATAAAAAATAATTTACTTACTGGCATTTTTAAAACATTTGTCAAAGTCTAGCTTCTTTCTGGGCTGTTGCAGAGGCCATGTTAAGGATATATCTTGATATTTCGTTGGCTTTATTTGAGGAG